>NC_048300.1:86470445-86531568 GCF_013100865.1 Trachemys scripta elegans | reverse complement strand
AAAAAAAAAAAAAAAAAAATCAAAATATTAAATTTTCAAAAACTGAAATTATTGCAACAAAACATTTCAATTGACCCAATCAAAAACCTTTTTTCATATGGTTAAAGTTGCTTTTGATTTTGTCCTTTTATTATTTCATCATTTCTTTTACTATAAATTTACCTACATTTCAAAACAAAGCATTTTCAAACTGAAAAACAGAATTTTGTTTTGAAAAATGTTGAAACAGGACATTGAATTTCCCATTTTAAATTTTGAAAAAAAAAATTAGAAATTGACATTAAGAAGGAGTTGGGCCAGTGCATCTGTGACTGGACAGCTGATCTCAATTGGGTTTAAAAAGAGGACATCTAGGCCTAACGGGGGAAAGAGAAGAGACATGGACCCAGTGAGTCTGAACCACTGAGCTGCAAGAAGCAGAAAGTTCTCTGGGAGGGGCTGGCAGAATCCCCTGGGAGAGGAAACCGTGGGAACCCTCTGGGGGGAAAAGGGCCTCCAAGAGGAAATTCTTGGGGATGGTCCTCAGTGAGCTGAGAACAGAAGACTACTGCAGGATGCCCTGAAGCAGGACAGACAGAAATCCCCAGATGGGCAGAGGAACTGTGTGGATATTTTGCTTGTTGGAGAACTAAAACTGCCTGGAAAGACACTGTGTGACAGTGGGTCCTTTGTGAGCTGAGGAGAAGGCCAGCCAATTACACCAACCATTTCCCACAAAAAGGTTCAGTTTCAATGAACTGTTATTTTCTGACTAAAACGTTTCATCAAAAAATTCCCAACCAGCTTGAACCATACACTTAACAGAGGTTTCTTCTGTCCAAAACGCTGTTTGCTTTACAACGCTTAATGTGAGTGAATCAGGCCAAGGACTGTTTTAAAATTGGAGACAGACCTTTTCCAAAATCCCAGATCCCTGAGCTTTGGGGAAGTCTAAATCTTGATCAGCACTGTATGGCTCAGGCCCTTGTCTACTTTCCTTGAGGAGACAGTGTTCTCACTGTGTTCCTTAGCCCTTCATTGCACGTGTTGGTCAACTCCTACATAGGATATGTACTCCCTCTCGCTGTCATGTAACTGAAGGGGACTATGCTGTGCTGCCCAATTTGCAAAAGACAAAGTTATCACTCTCATAAAAGCTATACAACAGTCATGTTCTCTGCCTCTCTTGTGAAAAGCTCTACAAAATCTGAGAGATACATAGCACATTACTCATTGCAGAATATTTCGTTATGGGTAACTGTTCAAGACATGCTTGGTAAAAATTTGATCATGTTGAAGTCAGTGGGAATTTTGAGATTGACTTCAATGGCGTCAGGACCTTTTGAACTGAATTAGGTGGTCTTACCTATAAGTTAGTGCTCTAACTGCATACATATCCACCACTCCAAAAGGATTGCTAGGTCTGGGCTAGCTATCAATACACAAATAAGTAGCTCTATCCATTTTTGGTTTTTACAGCAGTTCTATTTGCTACAGACTGCAATGCACCTAAATCCCCAGAAAATAACTTCCAAAGTTGTATAATCATTGTACTAAGACCAACTATAGAAAAGACAGCAAAAAGAGACAACTGTGATGAATTGGGCATTCTGTCTGTACTACTTTTGAATTGTAGATGGTTTTATTAAGTTGTCTCATAAAAATACTGTGTCATAGAAAGCCTATATATGTATATGGATGCAATCAGGGCTAGTCTACACTTAAAACATTGTTGCAGCTGGGCTGCTGTAGCACTTCAGTGTAGACACTACCCTATGCTGACAGGAAGGGTTCTCCCATCGTCATAGGTAACCTACCTCCGAGAATTTTTCCATTGACCTCATGCTGTCTATGTCGGGACCATAAGTGGCGACTCTGTGGGTGCTTTGGTGCTGGAGCACCCACAGGGAAAAAAATAGTGGGTGCAGAGCACCCACCTGAAGCCCCCTATGAGCTCCTCCCCAGTGGGCCCCTTCGATCAGCACCTCCCCCTCCTCCTCCCACCCACTGTGATCAGCTGTTTTGTGCCATGCAGGAGGCTCATGGGGGGGGGACGGAGGAGCGAAGGCACAGCATGCTCACAGGAGGGGGCAGAACGGGGCGGGGGCAGGAAGGAGTGGAGTGGGGGCGGGCCCTGAGCACCCCCCCAGCACATTGGAAAGATGGCACCTCTGGTTGGGACTTAACTACATTGGTTACTCAGGAACCAATAACCAGTAACTATTCAGTGGCAGGGATTTTTCACATCTGAGTGACATAGCTAGTTTGACTTAATTTTCTAGTGTTGACCAGCCCCTGGAGTTAGCAGGGTTGTTACACCTCTCTGTCAGGGCAGAGAAAATGTGAGTGGTCAGCACTCAATGGTAGTCTATTCAAAGACAGAGATTAGGACAATGGGTTTGCTGTAGCTGTGAGAGGACACTTCCTCTTATCAGAAGGGAGAGGGAGTTTAGAATGTAATGGAAAGTTACCATGGCAGAACAAAAGAGGCTGATGACCTCCACAGGAGTCTTTAAATAGACTCAGTGGGGGGTTGAGGAGGGGAGAGGAGGAGAGCCATTTTGCACAAGATTAAGAGGAGAGAGACTGTTCTAGCAGCAGGTTAGGCAAGACCCCACCTGCCTGCTTGACAACACACATGATCCCCAAGGAAAGGGTAAGCTAATGAAGAACATTGCATTCAGAGTGTTTTATATGATCCGTACTCTCCTGCACTTTACATTAACTAGGAAAGAGAATAAAGATATTAGACGGACATGTGCGCACGCGCGGGCTACTTCACGACTGCGTGCCCGGGAGCTAAACGGTAAATCAGAAGCTTCATATGCTTTAGGGGGCATCTGGGAGACAGGTGTGTTCAAGTATTGGGGAATCTGAACAGTCACCACAGTGCCCAGAGGGACTAGGTGGCTTGACAGTGGATTCCAACACTCACAAGGGGTGTGACATAGAAGGTCTGTGCCCTGAGAGTGTGTCTAAGGACCTCATGATTGAGGCAGTATCTGGACTTTGTTCAGGCTCCAGGAACTTGAAAAGCCTCAGGGACTCAGAGCAGAGAGGATTGGATTCCTCTCATGGAAATCCTAGTGGCTGGCTGGCAGCAGGCGCTCGCCAGGATGTGTGACCTTTATGGTGGTGACGTGTGTGGGATCAATGACAGTGGGGAATTCACTGCAGAAGGGAAGAGCACAGAGAAGTCTTGTTCTATTCAGGAAAGAAATAGCAAAAAGGGACAGGGAAAATGAGTTAAAAAGAGCTGAAAGAAAGAAAAAAGTCAATTGGTTGAAACATGCAGAGAAAGGCAGGTCACCACTGAGTAGGGTTACCATACATCCGGATTTCCCCGGACATGTCCGGTTTTTTGGTGCTCAAATCCCCGTCCGGGGGGGAATTTCCAAAGAGCCGGACATGTCCAGGGAAATAGGGAGGCATAAGCCAGGGTCCGCCCACCACGATCTGCCGTGTCCGCAACTCAGCCCAGCTGCCCCAGCTACAATGCTCAGGTGGGGAATGGAGGGGGCTCGGGCTTCCCTCGCGGGCGGGGACCCCCCCCGGCCACTGGGGGATCTTTCCTGTGGCCCCGTTGCCCCGCGCAGCTTGGAACCCGGCGCCGCGGGAGCTGTTTCCCGCGGGGACAGACAGGCCGGGGAACGTGCTCAGCGGCAGGAAGGAAGCTGCGGCCGGGGCTGCAGGGACCCGTGCTGCCGAGCGTCTGAAGCCCTCAGCAGGCAGAGGCTGCCGGGGGAGCGGGGGAGCAGGGCAGGCGGGGGCATAGAGGCTGCAGGGGCGGGGGGGGTGCAGAGGCTGCAGGGCGAGTGGGGAGCAGGGGGCACAGAGGCTGCAGGGCGAGTGGGGAGCAGGGGTCTCAGAGGCTGCAGGGGCAGGGGGTGCAGGGCGGGTGAGGAGCAGGGGTCACAGAGGCTGCAGGGGCGGGGGGGTGCAGGGGCAGGGCAGGCGGGGGGCGCAGAGGCTGCAGAGGTAGGGGGTGCAGGGGTCACAGAGGCTGCAGGGGCGGGTGTGCACAGGGGCAGGACAGGCGGGAGGCGCAGAGGCTGCAGGGCGAGTGGGGAGCAGGGAAGCATTTAGCAACCCCCAACCAAGATCAGAGCAGGAGGGAGGAGGGGGAATGCAGGGTGCTCAGAGGAGGGGGCAGAGTTGGGGCAGGGGCAGGGCCAGGCCCCTGTGGAGTGTCCTCTTTTTTTCAGTGTTGAAATATGGTAACCCTACCACTGAGGAGTGGACAAAGGTACCAGTAGCTGACCTGCTGTTCTCAGAGGGCCAAAAATGAATGATGGTCCAGGATCACAGTAAAAACATTTAGCCCATTGGCAGAGTCCAGCAGGCAGGAGAAACCTCAGATACTTTTCTAGAGGGAAGGAGGGAGGAGACAGAGGCTCCAGACTTCAGCAGTGATCAAGGACAGATCTGCAAGTAGACCAAGAGAAGCTGCAGACTATCTAGAAGCTCAGTTGTTTGCAGCCCAGGAGCAAGACAGAGCAGATGGAAGAAACGCACCAGTATGAGGAGAGAAGGGAGGACAAAAGATACTTAGCATCAACTCAAGATGAAGAGATTGTGCCAGCAAAACCCTAATCTGGTAGGTGGAGCCACACCCCATGTGCCTGTCCCAGTGGGTGGTGTAGACTCCCAATTATTTCCTTGCTTTGGGGAGGGCTATGTCATGGATGTGTTTCTAAATGCTTTGAAATGGGATGTGAATTGAAATGGGGGTGAAAATTGAACCGGAGGAAGCAGGAGGACATAGTATGATACCTGGCTCCACTACAGTCAAGGATTAAGTCCTTCAATATTTTCACCCATATGGACAGAGAGGACTGCAGTAGAACCGCCGAGTTACAAACACCTCAGGAATGGAGGTTGGTCATAACACTGAATTGTTCATAACTCTGAACAAAACATTATGATTGTTCTTTCAAAATTTTACAACTGAACATTGACCTAATATAGTTTTGAAACTATGCAGAAGAAATATGTGGATAGATTTTTTTTTGTAGTAGTAGTTTACGTTTAACACAGTACTGTATTTACCTGTTTTGGTTTTTTGGGGGGGGAAAGGGAGGGCTGGTCTCTGCTGCTGCCGCCTAGTTGTGTACTTACAGTTCCAAGTGAGGTGTGGTTGACTGGTCAGTTCGTAACTCTGGTGTTCGTAATTCTGAGGTTCTACTGTATAAAGATTATGGGTGATGTAAACAAGCTTTTTGGTGAACCCCCTAAGTGTAAAGACGACAGTTTTGGGGAGTTCAGAAGAAAGGGGATCTGACCTAAGCTGAGGTATCAAACCAAATTAGGGGTTTTGTAAGAAAATGGGAAACTAGTCGGGTAGTTCCCAGGGAAGATGAGGCCTACAAATTAATGGGTTTAGAAGAATTCTACAAACTCTGCCCCTCTGACCTAAAAATCATAGTTAATGGACAAGGACAAGAGACGTAACTATAGCTGGGAAGTGGGCAATGTGCGGATAGCTGCCAAAGTTTGATAAAAAAAATTCAAGGGACAGGGGCACAAATCTGAATGGAGAAGGAGAATGGGCTAAACCCAGACCTGTGCGGGAGACAAACCCTAATCGGACCCAACAAAGGAACATTGAGATCTGAAAAGCTTTTACTATAACAAAAAATGTCATAAGATGTTACATTGTCCAGTGCTGAAGAGACTAGGGGCTAGTGATAGCCTACAGTGGATCCAGGTGGCAGTGACCCTACCAACGGAAAACCCAGATCCAACCCAGAGTCAGTAAACCCGATTATTTCAGACCCAAAAGGGGAATCAAAAAAGTTTTGCATTGAGTTGGATGGGAAAAAGGCCCAGTGGTTGAGTACAATGGAGCCCAAGTAACTCTGGCACACCCCGAGGTGGACCCTTCAAGAATCATCCCTGATAGAGTCATGACCATTCAGGGAATAATGGGCCCCCATCCAAATCAGGGGCCTAAGGATGCTGGGGTGCACTCCCAGCTACTGACAGAGGTCTTGCTGAGGAATGACTTAAAATCCTGGCCCGAGGCCACTTTTGTAAAACAGAAAGCAGCAACCTTTGGCTCTGACCCTGGGCTGCAAGCTGACAGGCAGCTCTGAACTGCTGCCTGGCAACCTAAATACATGCCCTGGGGCTGAGCTGAATCCAGCTGATGAACTTACTTCAGAGGGAGGGAAAGTGGGTTCCAGCGACCAGGTTGAATGGAGTCTCCCAGCTCCTGCTAGGGAATTCCAACAGTAACAATTGACTTACCCCTCAGGTTGCAGCTGACTCCCCCTGCAGCCCTCTGACAGGAGGGCACCTGGAAAGGTTTCTCTGGGATCAGCTGCTACTCTACAGGGAGTTTATACCCCCTGGAAATGTTGAGCCATGGGGAATACGGAGATAATTGGTGGTACTGATTTAGGCTACGCAGTCTAAATCATGATACATCTTTCTCAGGGCACTTGGGAATACAGAATACTAAAAAGTGCTTACTCCAGAATTTCTACAGCAGTGCAAAAACACTGCAAGTCCTGTGACCCGTGCCAGAGGGTATGGAAGGGCCAGGACAAGGGTAAGGCTGTCCTAATTCCCATTCCCATCAGAAGAACCCTTTCAGAGGGTTGTTGCGGACATTGGGGGGCCCCTTAGCAAAGTTACCCAGACGGAGAAAAAAAATATATTCTGATAGTAGTAGTTTACGCTACCCGCTATCTACTCTGAAACCTATCCAGAAGTGGTAGCACTGTCCTCTATAGAGGCAGACAAAATGACTGATGCCTTGCTAGAAATATGTAGCCAGTAGGGTTTCCTTGTGAGGTTTTGACTGATCGGGGGCAAACTTTACATCTGTCCTACATGAAGGGCTATGAGATGTGGGATTCAACGCTTCTGGTCACCTTCCTACCACCCCAGATGAACAGGTTGTTTGAGATATTTAAAGAAACCCTTAAAATGTTGAAAATGTTTGTGGACCCACACCCCAGTGACTAGGTTAAGTGTTTACCTTAGCTGCTGTTTGCCTATCAGGAGGTTCTCCAGAAATCCACAAGATCTTCCCCTTTTGAACTGCTCTCCGTATGGGAGGAGAGTACAAGGCCCCCTGGCCCTAATGAGAGAAGAGTTGGAAAGTACAGCCTCTCCCGACAAGGAGCCCACAGTGACGTATGTGTTGGCCTTTTGGGAAACACTCACTGAGCCCATGCGTTTCACCCAGGAGAATCTAGCTAAAGCTCGGGACAAAGTCTGATATGATCACACTGCATATGCTTGGGCATATGATACAGGTGAGCAAGTTATGGTGCTCATTTCAGTGCACAGGAACAAATTCCAAGCTACCTGGGAAGGGCTGTTTGAAATCAAACTTCTCAGTGAAGTAAACTATGTCGCTGAGCTATCTAAATCACTCCCATTGACATTGAGTGTATGTGTGAACATGACAAAACGATATTACAGCAGAGAGAATCTAGACCTGGGGCACTGCGAGGGGAAAGAAGAGGTTCTCCACATAGATCTGGTAGCAGAAACAGGGGACAGCCCCTCCCTGGACTCCTTATCCCTCTCTGATTACTTAACCCCCACATAGCAAGCCGAGATCAGAGCAAAGCTGCAGGCTTATCACCAGGAATTTTCCAATAAGCCTACACACATCTTGCCTGCTGTCCAATGAAAAGTTCACCTTCAAGCTTACTGTGAAAACAGGCCAGAGCCTGGAGAGAGAAATTGCAGATATGCTGGAGTTAGGGATGATCCAGTGGTCAAATAGTCCATGGGAATCCCCCAATGTACTGGTACCTAAGAAGCCTGGATCAGAGTCTATGGGGATTACAGAAAGCTCAGTATCATCACAACATCGGATATATACCCCATGCCTAGACCAGATGAGACTGTGCAAGTTGGGAGGGGCCCGCAACTCCTGACCACAACTGACCTCAGTAAAAGTTATTGGCAGGGGTCGTTGGCCTCAGATGCTAGGCCTTAAATCAGCATTTACCATCCCAATCAGGCTCCGAGTTCCTGGTCCTACCTTTTGACCTCAAGGGGGCTCTAGCTACCTTATAGCAGCTGGTAGATGAATTACTACATGGGATGGGGGAGTTTGGCCTGGCACATATAGATATTTGCAACTTCAGCCAGACATTGGAAGAGAATGCGACCCATGTAAGGAGCATGCTTCACAGCATTCACACAGCAGGCCTGACTGTAAAGATAGAGAAATTCAAGGCTGGAATGGCAGAAGTGGGGTCTCAGCCACAGTGTGGAGATGAGCTGCATAAAACCGGAACCTGCAAGAGTGGAAGCCATTAAGAATTGTCCCACTCCCAATACAAGGAAGAAAAGGTACAATCCTGTATTGGGATGGCAGGATATTACAGGAGATTTGTTCCTCACTTTAGTACCCCGACTGCCCTTATCACTGATCTATGTAAAAAGGGTGAACCAGGATCTGAACGCTGTCAACAGGCCTTCTGCGAACTGAAGAAAGCCCAGAGTACAGACTCGGTTCTGGTAAGCCCAGTCTTTGACACATCGTTTATGGGTTTTAGAAACACATGTGGCATGGGGCTTAGGGCTGTGGCGATGCAAAGCAATGAAAAGGGGGAGAGACACACCTCATTGTGCATCTGAGCAAGAAACTGCTTCCCTGAGAGAAAAACTGTGTGATAACTGAAAAAGAACATTTGGCAACGGTGCAGGCCCTCAGCAAATTGCAGCCCTATCTTTTCAGATGCTATTTCACGGTGTATACTGACCACTCACCTGGTTGCATCAAATGAAAAGATGAATGCCTCGTTGCTAAAATGGAGCCTGGTGTCTTAAGATGATGATATGGAAATGCTTCAGGTTAAAGGGAATGCAAATTTGGTCACTAATGTTCTGTCCAGGAAATAAGTCAGTGGGGTCCCTGTGGCGTGGCTGGACAGCCACCCTTGCTAATGTTCACTTGTCTAAAGTGGGAGATGAGACAGATGAGAGAATTGGAAGTGTAAATAGTTCAAACAATTATATTTAAATGTGCCAGACAAGCATGGCCTTTGGGGACAATAAGCATTAAGTGGGTTTCCTGCCCGACCTTTTGAAGCTGTGCCCTTCGGACAGGGCCATTGACTGGTGATTACCAGTTCCAGAGTAAGCAAAAACAAGTTAGCAGAGCTGCCTCTGTGAATTTTGCTGTACAGTCCTAATCCCTTAGGCCTGGTCTACACTAAGAGTTTAGGTCAAATTTAGCAGCATTAAATCGAAGTAACCTTGCACCTGTCCACACAACGAAGCCATTTTTGTCAGCATAAAGGGCTCTTAAAATTGATTCATTAGTCTTTGTGAGCTGGTAGAAATATAGATCAACAGGGATTCTAGTGAAATTTTACAGACACAGATTCTAGAGCAGTGGTTCTCAAACTGAGGTTTGTGAACCCCTGGGGGTTTGCGAAATGTTACAGGGGGTTCTCGGGGAAAAAAATCCCTAATGGCGGACAGAGCTGTCCCTAGGGACCCCAGGCACCATGGGGCCAGCAGCCCGGAGCCCTTGGACTTCCAAGAGCTAAGCAGATCAAAGCAAGCATATCTATCACACTGAGGAGATTTAAACTTCAAGACTCCTTATAAGAAATAGAAAGGGAGGTGGATATTTTTTGCTGTTTTTAAAATTAAATAGGCAGCTAGTATTGTTTTTAAAATTATTATGAAGAAAAAGTTTAAGTTTTGCTGTAACATGCATTGTTTGCCTGGACTGCTCAAGACCTGAATGCTTGCGTAGGAGGAACTCTGAGTTGGCTTCTTAAGTACCTTCATGCTGGTTTCACATCTGATACGCCTTGATGAAACATAGGAGTCTTGTCTTAGAACAGGCTTATTCAAAATGATACAAGCTACGAAAGTGAGTGTTGCCATTTTCATAATGTAATAAAAATACTGTAATGATAAATAATAATGAATAATAAATAGCAAGAAGCACGTCATAAAAACAAATTTTATATTTCCAAGATCACTGCTTTTATATTTTATACTCAGGTAAAGGAGAAAATCCCTGGAAATATTCGTTTTTAGGAGGGGGTTCATGAGACTTGACATTTTAGTGAAAGGGGTTCAGAGGTTGTTAAAGTTTGGGAACCACTGTTCTAGAGGAAAAAGAACAAGGCAGGATGACAGCAGGAGACTGAAATGATCATTTAGAATTTGCTCTGTGTGACTTTCCTTACCTACATTTCTCAAACTTTGCACGGTGACAGCAAATCCCTTTGTCCGGGGCAGCAGATGATACTTGAGTTTAGGCAGGCCTTTGGCTTCAGCAACCTGCATGCTGATTTGGTGCTTCTGCTCTGTGAATCTCGTGCCCTCACAGTGTATCAAGAACTGAAAGCAAGACAGGTCTATAGTTAGAAAACCAGCTCATACATTGATCAGAAAACAAACATTCGCTAGTTTGGGTTTCTTTAAACCTTCCTTCTTGTTAGCTGTATTTTGGGAATGAAGTGGGTGAAAGGAAACAAAAATTTTGAAAAACCTTACTTTCCTTCTGATCGCTCTTTTGTCTGGTATTACTGCTCAGACTACTGTGGTCTGCAGAATTTTGAGCAAGAAATGCAAGTTTTTTTAATAAAACCACTCCCTTTCTTATATCATCACAGCAGACCAAAAAAAAAAAAAAAGTTCTCCAGTGGTAACACGAAGGCTGGTTACCATGAGGAGCACCAAGGCAGTGCACTAGGACTTCTGTTCTGACTGAGTAGTATACGTGTTATCTCAAAGGGGGATGTACTAGAGACTGTTCCAAACCAGAACTTCAGATTCCAACTTCCCTCAACTATGGGAAAGTTCAAATCCAGATCTTGATCCATATTTCATGGCTGGCCTCTCAGGCCCATTTCCAATAAATATTTAAAGAAGGGACCGACCTGTGATAGTCGGTATTATTATGTTCACCACTTTTACAAGACTATGATAAATTATGTACAAAGTATGCCTTGTGAGGTATCATTTGAAACATCAGCCTGCTGAACATTATTGTCCTGGTAAAGTATGTGCGGCAACACTATATGAGAGGTTATAAGAGTCTACTGTATGATCAGCTACAATATCACCGGCTCATTCACCTGCACATCCACCAATGTTATATATGCCATCATATGCCAGCAATGCCCCTCTGCTATGTACATTGGCCAAACTGGACAGTCACTACACAAGAGGATAAATGGACACAAGTCAGATATCAGGAATGGCAATATACAAAAAACCTGTAGGAGAACACGTCAACCTCCCTGGCCACACAATAGCAGATGTAAAGGTAGCCATCTTACAGCAAAAAAACTTCAGGATCAGACTCCAAAGAGAAACTGCTGAGCTCCAGTTCATTTGCAAATTTGACACCATCAGATCAGGATTAAACAAAGACTGTGAATGGCTAGCCAATTACAGAAGCAGTTTCTCCTCCCTTGGTGTTCACACCTCAACTGCTAGCAGAGCACCTCACCCTCCCTGATTGAACTAACCTCGTTATCTCCATACTGATTTATACCTCCTCTGGAGATTTCCATTACTTGCATCTGAAGAAGTGAGGTTCTTACCCACAAAAGCTTATGCTCCCAATACTTCTGTTAGTCTCTAAGGTGCCACAGGACCCTCTGTTGCTTTTTACTGTATGATTGTTACTGTAGTATGTTATAGTTCTGCGTAACACCCACAAACCAGTTTTTCAGAGACAAAAACTCACTGGCCCCAGCCAAGTGTTAAAGAGCTATCACTGGCTTAAGCAGCCATTCTTCAGTAATGGGAAGATGCAGACAAGAAATTTACATTTCGTCACAGAGATGGTCCAACCCTCACATCTGCAAAAGACTACTTGTTGCTTGCACCCCAGTCGGGGGTAATTCTCAAAGAGGGGAGGGTGGTATGAGAGACAGACAGACAGAGGCCTTCATTTCACCTCTCCTCCATGACATCACTGACTCTCAAAGAACTGAACTAAGCGGGAAGAGTCCCAGGCATATGGTGAGACAAAACCTTTGCTTTTAAATTCACTTCGCTTAAGACATTAGCCTGCGTTTTACTCTTATTTTCTTTTGTAACCATTCCTGACTTTTATGCCTCATCATTTGTAATCACTTAAAATCTATTTCTATAGTTAATAAACTTATCTTATTGTTTTATCTTAACCAGCATGTTTGGATTAAAGTGTGAGGGTACCTCCATTTGGGATAACATTGCTAGTGCACATATCATTTTCCTTTGCTGAAATGATGGACTGTCTATGAGCTTACATTGCTCAGTAGTGTGCTAGACCGTACACGACACATTTATGGGGGAACAAGGCTGGGACTAAGAATGTGCAGGTATTGCCCTGTATGTAATTCATGAGTAACTGGTCAGGTGAATTTGCATGCTGAAGGCTGTGAGAACAGGCCAGGAGAGGATGTTCTGACAGCACAGCAGTTTAAAAGGCACCTCAGACTAGAGAATTAAGAGGACACAGCTGCTCAGCAATACAGATTGTACCCTGGCTAATGTCACACCATCATCACTAATTTTCCACCAGGATGTCATTTTCTTCCATCTTTTAAAGTTCAGTAGCACAGACAGCTAAAAAGACACATGGGCTGTAAGATGCTGAGGAGGAAATAGCTTTTTGGGGAATAATCGCATTCACATTCCATCCATATAAACCATACAGCCTGAGGGTTTGAGACCTGAACATAGTCATGACGCAAAGTGCTCCCAATGATATAACAAAGATCAATTATTTTAATTTCCATAGAGAAGAGATGTATTAACCCGCATCATGGCCCTGTAGAGCCTACCTCTATAGCACAAGTAATTACATGTTTCCTAGTGGTGATGGATGTGGACAAATCCTGGCTCTTAAATTGCCTTGGTGCTAGAGAGGAAATATATGCCATCCAGCGGTTAGGGCACCAGCCTTGGGAGAGCTAGGTTCAAGTCCCAGCTCTGCTACAGACAGCCTGTATGGCTGTCATTTAGTTTCTCTCCATCTCATTTCCCCATCTGTAAAAGGAGGATAACAGCACTTCCCTACTTTACAAGGGTGTTGCGAGGATAAGTACATTAAAGATTACTGCAGTATCTGTACATCTCACAATGAGGGCCATATCAAATATCTAGAATGGACAGGCAGGGTTCTGGCAAGTTTTTAGGGGAGCCTGTCCTTCTAGTGTGTCCCAAGAATCTGACTACACCCTTCACAGGAATATTGAATGCAAGACACAGAAGGTAATTGTTCCACTCAACACAGCACTGGTGAGGCCTCAGCTGGAGTATTGTGTCTAGTTTCAGGCTCCCACACTTAACAGAAAGATGTGAACGAATTGGCAAAAGTCCAGAGGAGAGCAACCAAAATAATAAAAGATTTAGAAAACATGACCCAGGAGGAAAGGTTGAAAGAATTGGCATGTTTAGCCTAGAGACGAGAAGGCTGAAGGGAGACATGGTAACAGCCTTCAAATACATAAAATATTGTTATAAAAAGAGGATGGTGATCAATGGTTGTGTGTGTCCACTGAGGGTAGGACAAGAAACAAGCAGCTTAGTTTACAGCAAGAGACGTACTGGTTTGATATTTGGAAAAACTTTCTAACTAAAAAGATAATTTAGCCCTGGAAGGTTACCTAACCTAAGGTGACTGTGGAATATATGTCAGAAGTCCTGGAGTACCCACGGAAAAAAAAAATAGTGGGTGCTCAGCACCCACCGGCAGCCCTGCAGATGAGCTCCTCCCCATCCCTCCCGCCCACCGTGATCAGTTGTTCAGCAGCATGCAGGAGGCACGGGGTTGGGGAAGGGGATGAAACAAGGAAGAGAAAGAGAGAGCGCGCGCAGGAAGAGGCAGGGCAGGAGTTTGGGGAAAGGGGTGGAGTGGGGGTTGAGCACCCCCACCCCTCCCAGGGAACTGTGGAAGTTGGCACCTGTCTTGAGGTGCCTTCCAGATCTACATTACTATGATTCCCAGCTGAAGATGCAATTATGTTTTGTCTAGGAGTGTGACGAGGACAGAAAACTATAGACCCGTAAATGCAGTGCCACTAACCAATATCCCATCCTATATAAAATATACCATTTCTGGTGAAATTATGCAGATATGAGAGCTTAAAATGTATTTCCCCATCAGCACATGCATAAGAACAAATTGATTGCTGGAAGGTTAATGGAAAGTGAACACAAAAGGGGCTGAGCATTGCCAAAGTGAGCTTATTTTTAAATTAAAGGAAAGATTTTGTGGCATTTGACTATCTCTGCTAGTAACTCAGAGCCAGGATTTGTCTCACAGAAATTAGAGATGGATCATCTGCTCTAGCCCCCAATGCACCATACTCGTGGAGTATACACATCTTGTTAAATATGCAGATGAAGCATTCAGAAAGGGAGGAGAAAATCCTTTCAGCAGGTCTAACAGGTTTCCATTCTGCACCCAAGGTGCTATTGCTATCTGTGCTGACACGGGACCACCACCAGGAATGCAAATTAAAATTCCACTTCATCCTGAATTAACCCCAGTTGTATGACAATCACATAAACACCATCTGTAATAGGACTAGAGTAAATGAAGAGGATATCAGGCAAAAAAGGATGAGTGAGCTAATTAGCGCTGAGCAGTTTAAGTTTATAACAAATTATTTGACCTTTTAAAAGGTGCTTAAGAGTACAGTGGAAACTGTACAAAAGAAAATAGAAGCTGATGCAATTAGGCAGCCACCTAGCTGGAGATCATCCAACACATCCCTGAAACAATTGGCTCAATTCTGCAAGGTGCTAATTTCCTTCAATACTCATTGACTTCAAAAGGAGTTGCGAGGGTTCACGTCCTCAGAAGTCCAGGTCCATATCTTCATTAGAAAAGCGCCTCTGTTAAGCAATCAATGTTTGTTGGCCCCTTTTGCGGTTGGTTAAGACAGATTTCCCTATATGAGTCCATCTCTCTCCTCTTGCCATCACCAACTCACCAAAATTGGGAGTTTTCCCAAGTACTGGATAAAGAAAAAAAATGAACACCTTTTCATTCCTAGTCTCAATTAGTTTTTTCACAGGTGCCGTCTCCGTGGGTGCTTCAGGGCTGGAGCATCCATAGGAGAAAAAAAAAAAAAAAAAGGTGGGTGCTGACCCACCCACTGGCAGCCCCCCCATCAGCGCCTCCCCTCAGCACCTCTCACCCACTGGCGGGCCCCACTGATCAGCTCCTCCCCTGGATCAGCTGTTTCACGGCATCTGGAGACGCTGAGGGGGGGAATGAGGGAGGAGTGAGGGCACAGTGCTCTGGGGAGGGGTCAGAACTGGGCAGGGGCGGGAACAAGCGAGGTATAGTGGGGGGGGTATAGTGGGAGGGGGGGGAAGAGCACCCCCTGGCAGATTAGACACATAGCGCCTGTGTGTCACTTCCCAGCCCAATGAGAGGGGATGGGGATATCGGGAAGTTAACACTATCTTGGTGCAGAGACAGGAAATCCAGTTCTTTTCAGATTAGAAAAATCAGGGGGCCAAATGTCACTTTGGTTGAGTAGGCACAACTCTGAGTTAATTCACTTACATCAGTGCTGAGTTTGACTCAGTGACTGCCACATGGGCCTCAAGAGAGATGGGATTAAAGTAGGAGAAATGGAGCGTGGGGGTGAGAGTAGGAACATCAAAATGGAAAGAACAGGGGTAGAAGAGGGGAAATTAAAAATACATATATTTGGTACATTGTCATATCCACACTCAACTTTTCCATAGACCTCTAAACTTCCAGGTTCAGAGGTGCATGGAGTTTGCTGAACTGATAGAATCCCAGGATAAATAAATGCCACCTATACAATTTATATCCCTATTTGTTTCCTTGGCATTCCCATTGTTCTGTCTTGGTAGAGGGTTAGTGAAAGACATTCAAATCCTCCTCATTGTTCTCTGACTTTTCTGGAAAGTTCAAGAAACACTAAACCAAATTCACAGCATTGAGCCAGTGAAGGGCTGTTGCATTTATGTTCTCTGTCCTTCGAGAAACAAAAGTGCCCTAAACTCCACTCCCCTGTCACCACTTACCCAAAATTTTTCAGGGTAATCCCGGAGATTGAGCAAGCTCTGCATGACAGTTTTCCGATCTTCCTCCCATTTACGCTTGCAGAAGACTATCTCTAGGAAATACCACATCCAACCAATGATAGGCACGTAAGAAAGTTCCTTTTTTGCAAGCACTTTGGAACTCTGCAAGAAAGAGCATTAAAAAAAAAAAACACGCATTATAGATTTAAAAAAAAAAAAAAAACAAAAAACAAAAAACAAGGAACTGTTTATTGAATTTTAAGGGTACATGAGACACAAAGGGCCAAATGCCAATACACTGACTCACGCTGAATAGTATCTTACTGCACAGCTTGTACCATTGGTTTTAACAATCAAAGGTTCTTCACAACATCCGGTAGGGAGCAGAATTTGGCCCCAACTATGTGCATAAAAGGAAGCTGTATGCAATTTAAAAAATCCACATAAGCTAAATTGTTTTGAAAAGTGAGGAACTCGTGCAAGGGGTTAGGCTGCCAGCCACAAAGAATTAAGTTCTTGATTTATCTAGAGAACCAATACATCATGGGCAGTGGCAGCCCAAGTTCCTGCCAATATGCTTCCATGATGAGCTAACAGGATTAGGTATTATGAATGAAAGAGTAATTCTTTTTGCATGTCTTTGTTATTGAATCTGAACCATCTGTTGAATTTTTTGACTGTCTGCATCACAATCAGCAGCCTACCCATACAATTTACAGAGTTCTTAGGGAAAAAATTTATTTACATATAGGCTTTTCTATAGCACTCATCACTGTACTCCCTCAGCACCACTCATACATTAAGGAATTTCTCTTCACAATATCCCCGTAGAGAAAGGAAGCATTAGCTCCATTTTATAGATGGGATACAAAGAGATTCAAGTGACTTGTCCAAGGTCATGCAGGTAGTCTATGCTGTAGTCAGTAACACTACTCAAGTCCTAGTCCACGGCCTAACTGAAAGACTTTGCTTCCTCTCGCAAAACAACCTTTCCACAATGTGTTTTATTGTTCCTTTCCTCCCTTCCTAATCAGCTCAACTCTAAACTAGCTTGCAGTTTGTTTTGTTATAGAATGGTTACAATGAAGAATAAAGCTGCAAACAATGTGTGAAATGTTGCTTCAGCACTGACTGAAAAAAGTCCCATTTTCTACAGGGTACATGCAGCAATAACGGTCCATTGAGCATTTGTTCTATCATAAAGCGCCGTAGCCCAGGGATTGGACATCAGATTTGACTAGTGACAATTGGTGAACTCGACATTCAAGTAATGACGATTAGAGAGAGATGTTTGCTTTTTTCATTACAATGGCAATAGAGACAACTTAGTTTTTGTCTTCTCATCTTTCTTTTCTTCTAAGGGGGGAGGGGGGAGAGCAAATTTCTGTAAATAATTAAGCTATCTACAATACCCATGAGACTAGAAGGCAAATATGGATCACTTAGCTTTATTAGTAACAGCCACACAGAAGCCAAGGAGAGAAAATGTGGGGAAGTCAGCTTCCAAAAACTGGAAATAGGAATTTAATGTTTTCAATCATTGAGAGTGCCTCACACAGACCCTCCCTCTCCCTCAATACTATTAGTTAATTGGTAGTGATGGGCCTAAAGCAGAACCCTGAACCCTCTTCCTTCATAGCTTTTTTTTGGGGGGCGAGGAGGGGAAGAGAGGAGAAGGGGGAAGAGTTAGCATCAGGATCTGAACTTTATGGCTGAGGCCCAGCTCTGTTGATCAGTGATCTGATGAATCCATTTGTGCATGAATCCGGCCATGTTTGTCATTCATATTCGTACAAATCTGATTCCAAATATCAGTCCAGATATTTGATACTTCAACTAGCCCCTACCACAGTGCAGCAGCTATGCTGAACATGGCCTGGTTCTCCAAGGCCCCTTCCTGCCCCTAGCATTAGTCCTTCCCATATAGTTGCTAGCTCCTTTGTCTCTTTCTCAGGATACCCCTGCATCCACTAGGATACCTTTCTACTACCAATACCCATCACCTACTGTCTAGGTCTATCCCTCTTCTCTATGTGCATCCTTGTTTCCAGAATTCATATTCAGCATTGCTGGGTACTGGTATGTGTTATTTGGATTGTCAGGAAGCAGGTGCAATGATCAATCCACTATACAATATTTCATAATTATTAATCAACAAACCCTTCTGTCCCCAAGGTATGGTTACCATATTTCCACAATCAAAAAAAGAGGACACGGGGGGAGGAGGGGGGTAGAGCCCCGCTCTAGCCCCACCCCCATCCACTCCCTCCCACTTCCCACCCCCGACTGCCCCCCTCAGAACCTCCAACCCCCGGCCCACTCCTTGTCCCCTGACTGCCCCCTCCTGGGACCCCTGCTCCTGACTGCCCCCCAGAACCCCACCCCTCTAAGCCTCCCTGTTCCTTGTCCCCTAACTGACCCCTCCTGAGACCCCCCCCACCCTAACTGCCCCCATAGGACCCTACCCGTAACCCTGACTGCCCAAAACCTTATCGACACCCCCAGGCAGACCCCCCCCCCGAACTCCCAACCCATCCAACCCTGCTCCCTGTCTCTTGACTGTCCCCTCCAGAACCTCCCTGCCCCTTCTCCGACCCTCTGACCCCCTTACCGTGCCACTCAGAGTGCTGCGGAGCAGCGCGCTGGGCAGTCGGGGAGGGGGCACAGGGGGTGGAGCTCCAGACTGCTGGAGGCCCGAGGTGAATGGTCGGCCGGCAAAGTGCGAATGCAGGGAGGCGGAGGGAGGGAGAGAGAGGAGGGGAGTGATTTCAAGCTGCAGGGGAGAGGAGGGGGAATCAGAGGAGGGGTTCTGGCTGTCAGAGCCCCGTGCGAGTGGCAGGATCCGGCCGGCTGCCCTGTCAGTCACGCGCGCTCTGCATTGGGGGAGTCCGGACATTTACAAATTCCCCCCAGATGCGATTTTTAACTCAAAAAAGCCGGACATGTCCGGGAGAATCCGGACGAATGTTAACCCCACCCCAAGGGGAAAAAAAAACAAAACAAAAAAACACAGTTGTAAACATTTGACAGACTTAACATATTTAACTTCAAAGGGACGTTCTTTTTTTAGGTTCAGTTTTCTGGTAGATACCCTTTAAATGTGGTGATTTCTAAACTAATTTCTTAGCAGAAAAACCCTTATTTTTTCTAACATTCAAAACAGTTTCTAAGATGGGTCTGAGCGTGCAAGAGTGACAAACATGCTTAACTTCACTTTCCTTCTTCTTTCCCTTTCCACTCACTCTGGCCTGATGCCTTTTTAGTTTCTGCTTTGCTTTCTAGTAAACACCCTCTGGCAGAGCCTGGGAAGGATATACATCAACAAACTAGTGAAACTTACTATACATTAAGTGGTCTCAAATGCACCAACTACAGTAAACAAACTGAAAAAATTAGACAAATATTTTTGTCTTTCATTATAGTATATTCAGGGGTTACTTCTAATAATAACTATTTTCAGATGGAAGTGTGATTTTCAAGTCGCTTGCATCTCTTTAATATAACATTACAGTTCTTACAAAAAACAAATGGTCTAAAAGAAAACGCACAGTTAAGATCATATGTCAACTACACAACCTGAACTCTATCCCTTTAGCAATACTTTCCCCTCTTGTTTCCAATCAAGTGCTGTCCAGTGAAGGTTGCGAGGGTTACTTTGTTCTTTTTGGAGCATTCTGGGATCCTCAGATAGCAGTTGCTATAGAAGTGTAAGGACCACAGCATTAAATGGGAAAGAAACCTCATGGGTGAGTAGAGTGCAGTGTAAGGAAACGGGATGTATTGTATTATGCATTAACTATAAGCAGTCACAAGCCATGCACTGCCTCACACTAAACAGTTCTAGAACTATACATCCACATTTATAGCATGCCTGTGGGGTATTGTCAAGGTGTCTGCAGTCAGCCAGCTGTATTTCATGAATATATTAAAGCCTCCCAGTTCCCCCTGCAAAAGCTCAAAGTGGGCCTCGCACTGTGCCAAAAGATCAACAAATCCAGCAAAGGAAGAAAATTTCAGCTAACATCCCTCCCTGACAGTACCCTGACCCCGGATATTTAAATCTAGGAACCATTAATTCAGCTAACCTTCAGCTGCCACAGCCATAAGATGGGGAAGAACGGTGTGGTATTCCCAATAGCCACACAGCTTTACAGAACAAAGCCAAGCACCTTGAATTGCAGCTGGAAGCAAAAAGAAAGCCAGGCCAGAATTAGGTAAGCAAACATGTTGCCCAAAAGGGGGGGGGGGGGAAATCTTATTGTCTTGTAACGCACGGGTAATAGTCAATGTGTACTGTACTGAAAAGCAGAGACTATAAGAAAAGGTAAGATTGCCCTGCAATAAGGCCATGCAACACAGCTTCAACGACAATTATTGGGCTCAATACAAGGGTAACTGGGTGAAATTCTGTGTGCTATGCAAAAGGTCAAAGTAGATGATCTAATGATCCCTTCTGGCTGCAATCTGAGTCTACAAAGGTTATGCCTCCAAAGCAAAATAAAGGTTCTAACCACTTCTTGTCACCAACTACTGTTTAATTATGCTTTCTTAGCATATGCAAAAACTCTGACAGTTACATGCAATGGTAAATTCTCTACTCTCACCCCCCCCCCCATTTTTGATTAAATAGAAAATGACATGCTGATATGATGTTTTAAAAGTATTTAAGGCATTACCTATGCTAGAGATAAGTAATGTATGCTGAGGCAATTTGAACACTAAATTCTATCCAGTATGTGGATATTCAATGCTATATTGGATTTGTTTCTTGTTTTCTTCTGCCAACAGCTTCCCCCAAAAGTTGTTTTTGGCACTGGAGTGGATAATCTCTCAGATGCACATGAAGAGAAACTAAAGCATCTTATGCTGTTTTGTGTCAGAAGTCTGCATTAAGTGTAGAAGGAAGTCTCTAATTACAGAGAACTAACTACAGGAAGGAAGTTTTTCAATGAGTTACATTAGCAAGACTGTTCTCTTGTGGGAGGAATAAATTAGACTTGTAATGTACAAATTATCTCCTTTTCCCTCCAGAATATAGAACTAGAACCTGCTCTGTGCATATATCATATAACATGCAGAAGAACGGAGGGAAGCATGCATCCACAGAATTTATTTTATCTCATTCGCTCTCCTTTTAATGAACTGTTTTTTTGTAACATACTAATCCTCTCCTTTAGCCTTAAAATTTCACCTTCCCTGCAAAAGAAATTCCATTGACCACCATTGGGTAACTCCACATAAGATATTGCCTTCCTGCAGTAAATCAGGGATTTTAAGGCTCCAGAACTATATTACAATCACATATGTGACTATAAGGATGCCTGCTGGGATTAAAGCTGGATGATAAAAGAAAGGATATATTTCTTCATATACTCAATCTAGCTCTGAAATGAATTAGCTTTGGTTGTGTATGCACTTGTGTGGTCAGTTACAAACACCTGTGTGATCAAGTTCCACTTGCATAAATGGCTGCAGAAAGCAAATTTCAGTTCTACATATACATATGAGTAACCACAGAAACTGAATTTTAGATTTGTGCAAGTGTTTGCGTACTTATCCACTTAAAGAAAATCTCGTTACTTATCTGTGCAGTCCCAGCTAACTAACCAACACAGCTTGAACCGTGAACACCACATACTGACAGAAACCTAAACCACTTAAAGAGCCACCAACCATTTGTTTCATAACTTCAGATAAATTTAATGAAACTGTAAATTGCTAGCAGCAAATAGGCTAAATCTGACTGATAAATTATTTGCAGTGAAATGTTTTGATGATCTGGTTTGCTATATTTCAAAAACATATAGCACTCCCAAATCCATTTCCCCAAATCTAAAGCAATCTCAGGGTACTAGAATTGAGTTGAGGGAGTATTTCCTTAGCCCCCACATCAGTTCTCATAGAACCTCAAGTACGCTTAATTGATAAGGCTTTACTTTCCTGAATTTAGTAATTCTTCAAAGTTAATGTTGCAATAATATTTTACACACCCACACAAGCAGAACTGAGTGACAAAACTTGCATACACCTGCCTGCATGAGTCCCACTTTTGTTTCCTGCATTTGCTTTTATAAATAAAAAGTGAGTGCTCTCAAAGAATGAGCAATTAACATTCATGTTAGCCAAAGGTCTCTACTGGACAGTGACTTGGCAACAACACAATAAAGTATCTATCCCCCCGTCCGAGTCTAGGATTACGCTCAATGCCTTTGCAAGTCATCACAACTGTTCAAAAAGTAACTTCCTTATGTTTCATTTTTACTGCCATGTGGAGAGACTTGGAACAATTAACCAGAGCTAAGAAGAATTATCTGACTCATCTGCACTCCGTAGTGGTTTGTTTTTGTTTTTTTTTAAAAGAAAATTAAACTAAATTTAAAATTATGGTTCTGTACTGAAGAATTTTCCTCCTAGATGATCAAGATCAATAAAATGATGACTTTTTCCCCCTTTAGAAATCTATTTATATTACAGCCAATATTATGAACTGCTCAGTGGGTAACCTACACCAATCTGAACGTGATGTTTGCTGAGGCAGACAGATAGTCAACTAGCATTCAGACTACCATCACCACATATTATACAGTACTTTTCCATGAGTAGATTATCAAAGCACTAGGCAATGGAGGTCAATATCAATATCCCCATTTTAACTGGAGGAAACTGAGGCACAGAGAAGTGAAGTGACTTGCCCAAAGTCACCCAGCAGGCCAGTGGCAGAGCCAGAAATAGAGCCCAGATCTCCTGAGTCCCAATCAATATGGATCCTTCATTTTTTAATTATATATAAACAGCAATATATCTTTCTACTTGGAAAAGTAGTTCCTAAAAAAAAATATGAGACAGAGAAAAGGGTAGAAACGCCTTATCTCGCTGTTATGCATATATTTGTTAAAAAAACAAAAATAAAAGGTTAGAACAAATTAAGGTTCCCTGCATTATACAAGGCCCACCGCCTTGCAGTTCAAAAGCCCAGATGGCCTTACAGAATGCTTGTTGCCCAGCAGCCAATATTAGCTTTCTTTAAAATAAAATAAAAAAAGAATATTGACCTGTTCCTAATTTAACTTTTACACTAGGAAACTGGTTTAAAATGTCTGTAAGGGCCACAAACTGCAACTTGACACCTTGGTGCAGAATAAGGGAGCAGGCATTTTAAAACTGACATTTCCCTCCTCCCTCTTCAGTTGCTCACTGCCAAATCCCCAACTACCTCTCTTCACCCCATTCCCACAGGGTGCCATCTTGTTATGTTTTATAAATGGCAGTTTAAAGAATTAAGAATAATTTTGTTGATGCTGTCCATGCCCTCTACTATACTCTTTCCAATGAAACTGTAAAAGGTGATGTGTGTGATTCCATTCCGCCCTCAGAAGTCCCCCACATTGATACTGAATTGCAAGTCTTTTCCTGACAAATTTTCGAATTCCCGAGACAGCTGAGCTGCAGGTAAGCTCAGGAGGCAAAGCAGCTGTCAATGGGGAAAAGAAGAGAAGAGGAGGAAACTTGTTTCCAGGTTTAACTGCCCGTGCAGCTCAAAATCTGTAGGGATATTTTGTAAGTAACACTTAACAAGAGCAAGGAAGAAGGGATATTTAAAAAAAGTGCCTTCACCCAATTAAAACACAATAGTCACAGGGTTATGTATTTTCTGTTTGTGTGATGAAGTTCAAACTAGGTAGCACCGAAAGTTTGTGCACAACTGTGACGTTAAGAATCATAGCTCCAACTCTTTGAGGGGCTGAGTGCTTTCAAATCCTATTGAAACGAATGGGAATTAAAAGCGCTCAGGACCTCAAAGATTTGGGCCCTGTGAGTTACGAGCAGCAACAATGGAGCAAGTATTTTGTACAGTGCAGCACCCAAAGATTGAAAATCTGAGAGGAAGGAAAATAAATTCATCCCAAAAAAGAAAAAGGCAAAAAGATACAAACATTCAGTAATAAATTAACCAGGCCAAATATAAGAAAAAACATTGATTTAGTGCAATATAAATAGAGCCCTACCAAATTCACTGTCCATTTTGGTCAATTTCAGAGTCATAGGATTTTAAAAATCGTAAATTTAATGATTTCAGATATTTACATCTGAAATTTCATGGTGTTGTAATTGTAGGGGACCTGGCCAAAAAGGAGTTGTGGGGGCATGTCAGTACTGCTACCCTTACTTCTGCGCTGCTGCTTGCAGCTGTGCTGCCTTCAGAGTTGAGTGGCCGGAGAACGGCGGTGACTGCTGTCCGGGAGCCCAGCTCTGAAGGCAGAGCTGCCACCAGCAGCAGCACAGAAGTAAGGGTGGCATGGTATGAATTACCACCCTTACTTCCTTGCTGCTACTGGCAGGGTGCTGCCTTCAGAGCTGGACACCCGGCCACAGTCACCGCTCTCCGGCCGCCCAGGTGTGAAGGCAGCACAGAAGTAAGGGTGGCAATACCACATCCCCCCCCTAAAATAACCTTCTAACCCCCCCCTTCCCCCCCCCCCCCGCAACTCACTTTTGGGTCAGGACCCCTAATTTGAGAAACACTGGACTCCGTGAAATCTGAACTGTATAGGGTAAAAGCACACAAAAAGATCAGATGTCATGGTCTGTGATGCGTTTTTCATGGCTATGAATTTGGTAGGGCCTTAAGTATAAAGTAACTGCTGGAGACTTGTACACAATGTAATGGGCTTTCACTAGGAAGCAAGACTGAAACTAAACAGAAAAACTGGTTACCTTGGGAAGTTGTAAAACATAACCTGGGGCAAATTTTCTTAGTTACACTAGTGCAATCCCATTCAGCAGCGCTGCACCAGTGTAATCGAGTGGAGAATTTGGGCTTTAGATATTAGTTCTATACAAATTAATCAATCATTCTCCAAACACAAATAATGCTTTATGGAAGAAATTCTTTATGTCCCATGTTCCTCTAAGAATACAAATTTAATGCATCCATCTACAAGTTTCTTGGTTCTTTTAGGTCTGCATTCTGAGTGTCACGAGTTAGTAATAGTGCAGAAAGGGTTAGTGCGTAGGTATTTATGAGAGTGACAGTTTTCTTATATGGTTTCTTACATCCATTACCTTCCTTGAGAACTCAGCAAGTCCCAAGCATGGTAAAAAACCCTTCCAGAGCAGCAAGAAGCCTATAGCTGATTCAATAAAATGCACAGCCTGAGGAGTTTTGGTAATAAATTTCCTCATTTTTTCCTGCCTCTGAGCGTGACAAGGGCATTTTTATTATTAGGTCCCTTTATCATAATTTTACAAGATTTGCACTTTTGCCTGTAAAGCACTACAGAGGCGCAGAACATTTTCTCACCTCACAGTGTTATTCCCTATCTCCCAAACTCCGGCACAAAGGAAATGTCCGACCAACACTAGTCCATTCTAGTGTAGAGGCTTTGACAGTGGTCAGTAGCAAATGCTTAAGAGGATGATATAAAAATCAACGTAATGGACTACTGTAAAATGCTTATGGGAGGTAGAGGGTGGGGGAGATGGACGCTATCTTCCCAACCCCTAGCAGTTAGGGTACCTCTTCATCGCAGTTAACTCAGTTTCTGACTCAGTGGTTGCCCTTAATCTCCCTCCCACCACAAACAAACAAACCTCTTTGAATTTGGAGAGGTTTTCTGTTTGGGCTAGCTGGCTCATCTTGGACAGTAGGCTAAACAGTGAGTCAGGGTTTCATTCATGCTGGTAACCCACTCACTTTGCAGCGAGGACGCAAGCTAAGTCTCTCAAATGTAGCTAGTCCTCCAATGTCTTCCTACAATTTCCTTGTGTATTCAGGACAGACAAGATCTCCTACAATTCACTGGGAAAGAATTGTAGAGCACCTCAGTTTACACCAACACAGAGAACCATGGGAATGCCACCAGAAATCCTAGTGAAACACAGGGGAGTGCAGCACCAGTGAGGACACTAACTTGAGAATGGCTTTGCAGTGGCGCTGCTCACACCTAGGCAAAGCTAAGCTGACCCAGACCCAGGTGCTGACCACTCAAGTTAATTCTGCAGCGAAGATGTACTTGAAGCAATTGGCTTCTGTCCTGAATCATGAAGGTTAATATCCCATGTAGAAATAATTGTGGATATTTTAACCATATAAAAATGTTTAATCTTTTTAAAACCTTACTGAATTGTTGAGCTCAGTGAAATATGGTGGCAACGAGTTCCACAGATTAAGTTCTACGTTAAAAATATTTCCTTTTATCAGTTTAAAAACTGTGCCTTTTTTGGGTATACCCAAGTGACCCTCTCCGCACCATTCATTCATTCTTCTGTATACCTTCATCATATCACCTTTTATTCATTTTTTCTCTGGATACTCCTAACCCTGTCACTCTCTCCTCCTATGGAAATCTTTCCAAACTAGGAAAGACAGCAAGATGAAGGGGGAAAACACTAAGATCAAGTAATGCCTGCACAAGAGCTGTATGAAATTTGGACACAGATCTGGTTATTTACTAAAATATGAATGTTTTCTGTACAAGTTAAAGGTGAAATTTAATTGGTTTAAATGCTAATCAGAACTCACCCCTAAAACCCCAAATCTTTCACAAAAGTTCCAACCACAGAGAAAGTCGATTTCATAGTTGTGATTAAGGATTACGATGGCATTCTCTTTCCCGTACTTGTGGTAACTCTCTGGGTCAGTGTAGAGGGTGCAATCAGTGCCTGACCACCATTCCAGCAACATCACCATCTCTGGAACAAAACAACAAATAAGTGAATATATAAAATACATGTGTGCCCACAAATCACTTACGCACTGAAAGCATCACTTGCCTCTTACAGGACATAGCAAAGGAAATCACTGCAGCTCATCTAGGCTGAATCTGCAATCATCAGTCACACACTCATGCAGTTGGGCAGAGAGTGGGGGTGCAGGGCTAGATGGAAGATAAGTCGAATAACACTTTCTACAGTGCTTAAGTTTAAAATAAAAAAAAATAAAAAAAAAAAAGCAGCTTTTGGAAGGAAGGCAGGCATCTGCTTCCATTTTGTTGGAGATCTTGCCAGCACTCTAGGAACTCCTAAGACCGAGGTCAACCAACAACCTATAGCTAGGCTTGTAAGGATGAGATTTTTATCGGTAAATGCCAGTAAATGTCAATTTCACTGTACACACACAACCCAATGAAAAAGAATATTTCCATCAATAATAAAATGAAATTTACAGATAGGCAAAGAAAAATGCTGCTGGGAGAACTTAAGAGTTTGATTTAAGGATATTTACTTCATAAATAAACCCTATAATGTTTTGGTTGCAAACTCTGTGGAAACATTTAAGTGCAAACAAAAATTGGTTTCATTCTCAAGAACACCACTTCTGTTAGGAGCAGGTTTTGAAACCACACTGAACCAGTTTAAGTGTGATTTAAACTGAAATACCTTCATCTTATGGATTTGCACTGGTACAAATTAAGTGATTTTATATCAATTTAGTGACACTAGTGCAAGTTTTCTACTATAGGCCTATGGTAAAATTTTCCAACACCCCTCAATCCCGTTTTCAAAAGTGCCTAAATTCCACTGACTTCCAATGAGACAGACACATTAGTGCCCAAGTTACTTTTGATAATGGGTTTTAGGTACTTTTGAAAATTTTACTCCTGGCCTCAGAGTGCATAGGTAAAGATGTGGTTAGAGAAAGAGGGGCATATTCAGAGGCATGGGAAATGTCAATTCAACCTCATTACACTAACTTAAATTCAGGGCTTGTCTATATGATGCCAAAGTACACTGGAAGGGAGAGATTTTTAAACCACACAAACATGTTGTGCTCTACCTACCCTGCATAGATCCTGCTGGCATGCTATAAAAGGTCCCTAGTTCATATCAACACAAACTACAACATCAACACAATGAGTGAGTTGTGCTAATCATCATATCATATACCTACACATCTGCTTAGAATTCGGCCCAGAGATAGATGCCGGCACTGCTTTCATACACTTGCAAGCAACCAAAGTGAAAACTAGAGTTTGGCTGTAAATAAAAGGGACAACTATTTGCTTCCAGGTTGCTTCCATCTATTGGTCCAATGTTGCTTGCACTGAAGTCATTGCAGTGTTGCCTACTATCACAATTGTATCATGGGTCTCAATATCTGGTGTTTTGTTTTAAGCTCAAGCTGCTGGATTCACGAGCTTGCATGAGAATCTTGACATTCATTTATAAAAAAGTTTTTAGCTCTCCTGGTTGTGGAAAAAAAGCTTGAAAATGTGACCAGAGTGCATCCTAAAGTCTCAGAAACTAGAAGGCAAATAAAAAACCTCAACTTTTATCTATTTTTATAGTTTCATTTTTGAGTGCTTGGGATTGGCAATACAAAGACAAAACTCTTGTGGACTTCAGTGAGCTAAATTAGGTCCTGTGCTGGTGTTTTTCCTCAGGAACAGATACTAGAGCTAAGAACAGTGTGGAGTGGTTGTCAGGGAAAACAAAGGAGAAATTTTGGATCAAAACCGCACTTGTATACAATAAGAACACAAGAATGACTATACTGGGTCAGACCAATGATCCATCTAGCCCAGTATCCTGTCTTCTGACAGAGGCCAATGCCATGTGCTTCAGAGGGAGTGAACAGAACAGGGCACTTCATCAAGTGATCCATCCCCGTCATCCAGGCCCAGCTTCTGGCAAAGATTGGAACCAGGCTAGCCTTTGAAATACTTTTGAAATCTTTTCAGTTTAGTTTTCTAAACCAAGGCAACCGGGAACAGCCAACAACAAATATATTCCTTTTTCAGTAATCATTTAGTAATTGCCTGAAGCTTTGGCATGACATCGTTCTGGGGGGAGGAAGGCCACATTGCATGTGCAAATGTTAAACTCAGACTAATAGCATCCTCCATCCAGACAGCAGTATCTTAACATGGTAAGACTAGTTAGTGTCTTATACAGTTTACTAGTGACTTCCCAGTATTTCCGGCTTACTCATAACCACAGCAAATAACTATTTCTCTGTCAAAAAAGAACAAGGAAAGGTCCTGCTGACTTTTGTTGCAATGGTTAGAGGTGGAGGTTATCATTGTAGGGTGGGTCTGAGCCATCTTAATGGAATAATGCTTCTAAATGTCACTGTTTCTGAAAGCATCAGTTTCCAACAAGGACCAAAGTATTTTATCTTAGAGAGAATGCTATGAAGATACACAAATGAGTAAAATAAATGCGGTTAAACCTCCAGAAATGAACTGCTAAGAAATTCCCTGTAAGAAAGTCCTTTATTATAATTCAAAATCCTACATCTCCTGTAGTTTACATTTTTGCTTAAATAAAAAAAAAAACATTTAAAAAGTACTGAAACTAAAGCCTGAATAATTTGATCTCTCCAAGATTATGTAGCAGGGGCAGAACAATAAGGATCACAGAGAAGAAGGAAATTTGGGGTTTTTTTTTTGCTTTTGCTCAGCTTTATATCCAACAGAGGAAGGGGGGAAAAAAACCCAAACACTTAATTCATTCCTTTATCCTCTATTGCCACCAAATTCATTGCTTAAAATTCATCATTTCAGAAGTTCAAGGGAATAGATAATTGTGTATGATGTTCTCCAAACAAGCTACACTTTATCTAGATAAGAACCTTTTAATAAAAGGTCATCCAATTTTATTCCAAATGTCACTTTAAAAAAAAAAAATCTGAATAGAGTTAATAAATAATATATCACGACGTTCACTATACAGATACTTCACATGCATGTTTACATGTTTTCAACTTCAAATACATTCCATAGCAGAAAGACTCCATCTGTGCTACCTGGGTGTGATCCTGTATGATTTTTGCCTGAGAAAATACTGCAGGATTAAACCTTTTGCCTCCTGCTTGCCTAGTTATTTATCATCAATGTGCTTGTTCAGCTGCTGCAGAAAACAAGTCCCAGAGTAACACTATGCTTTTTTATTAAATGGAAAAAAAAAAAAACCCACCACACAGCAGTATCTGAAGTTCTTAACATTCCCCCTATTCTTCCCACTCTTTTTTTTTTTATTCCTCTAGACCTTTTTCTCTTTGTGGTTGTCAAGTGACACTCCCTAGCATCACTTTGCAATAAACTAGCATCATGCTACTAGCTTACTCCCACAGACTGCCATAGGCATTTATTATTTGGCAACTTGCTGTTGTAGCTCAACAGCACAAGGTCATTCACACACTCACACTCTCCTCCTCTGCACTGCTGCTGACCAGTGCAAATTAGCTATAACCCTCCCCTTCAATTAAGCCTGCTTTTTGCAAGTCAGCCATGCTGTAAACCACACCAACTTGTTGAGAAAAACATGCCCTCTCAAGTGCGCAACTAGGGCCGATTGAAAATTTTCTGACTAAGTTGTTTTACAAGGTTTTTCAACAAAAAGTTTCTGCTTTCCACAGAAAATTTACACTTCTTAATAAAAAGAATCAAATGCCCTAAATCGAAAATATTTCAGATGAGATATGCTGACACAGTGCCCCACAGGAGTTGGAGTTGTTGCTTCATGTCCCCATTCTGCTCTATAGGCTGGAGTCCCCATCCTGACTACATGTCCCATGATGCACCACCTCCCCGCCCCAAAAGGCGAGAGCTGGATATGTCATGGGAAATATAGTCTGACAAGGGGGCCAGGTCTATAGAAGAGAATGGGTGTGTGAAGCACCCAAACTACAACTCCCATGAGGTTTCTGGCAGCATTTCAGAATAGAAATGCGCCAAATTTTGATTTCTTTAAACCAAAAAGTTGGGTATTTCAGTAGAAAATTTTATCTCCTGAACAACTCTGTTCCCAAGTTATCAAAGGGGAAAGAGCAAAGGAACAGTGCTTCTAAACAAGTCTGTGGGACAAATTCTGTTTGGTCGTATGTGGCCATAAGTGGGGAAAGGCGAGGGAGGAAGGGACCTTCCCTTCTCAGGATATGGCTCATGTAAGGTCCAGACAGAACTGCAGCATTTAGTCTCAGGGACTGCTCTGTCCCTGCTTCCCATCACCTGTGCAAAGTGCTAGCATTCAGATTTAGGGAGTGCTTTACACAGATGTAAATGTAGTATTGCCAACCTCAAGAGATCAAAAATCATGAGACACCCAAAAATCATGTATGTTTTTTTAAATACTATATTGTGCTTTTGGGGGCTTGTTTTGATTTTGTAGCCCCCTGCCGATCCCTAGAATGTAAGCGAGAATTAATGCTGCCCACTCTTTTAAATGTCTTGGGTAGGATGATTTTGGCCCTGTTGAAGAGCTCTCAGCCACACACCTGCCAGTCTCCTTCCCGGCAATCAGTTCAGCCCCTCCAGCCTCAGCTCTGTTTCCTCTGGGGTTTTTCACTCCTTTCCTCTTTCCAGGCAGGAAGTGGGGGAATTCCAGGGGGTCTTCAGCCCTCCAATGGCCATCCCCAGATGAGGTGATGCAGGGAGGAGCAGAGGAGCTGTCCTGCCCCCTTTCCTCACAGGAGAGGAGGGGTCAGAGCCACACTGAGCTCTTAAGCTCCTTCCTTTGAGAATGGCTTTGGGTCTGTAAGCAAAGGGGGAAGAGAGCTCTACCTACAGCAGCTCTGATTGATTATACTTCCCCAGAGGAGAGAACAAGTGAGGCAAGCAGCCAGAGCCTTGCCTGGGACTACTTTTTTAATCCCACTCCCCATCCCTCCCCACAATACCCATCCCCACATTGTTGCTTGCATTTTTATCCCACTCCCATTTGCAAAAACCTTAGATCTTGCAAATCCCACAAGACAAAGATTCCCCCATGCTACTTTAACAAAAAACAAACACCCACACCCACACCCCAGGGTCAGTTAATATTTTTTATATAAATATAAAAATGGAACTGAGACAATTTTTACCACTAAACAATAAAAACCAAATCTTGCTTACACCATGTAAAACAGTACTTTAACACCTGTTATAATAGATATCAAGTCTCTCTGTATCGCTCACTTAAATATTAAAACATTTATTTAAAATAAAAAGATTGCGTCTTCCCACAAATTAGCACACTGTTTTTTTTTGCCCACCCAATCCTGCCCACTACAAAGTAAATTTTATCTCCTTCCACTATTATGGCAGCAGGTCCTGTATAAGGTGGACTCAGTGGGCATCCATCTGCCTTGTATAGTTTGCTTGCATAGATGCGCTTCCCAGCAGAGGAGAGAGGCATCGGTGTTAAGTACCATGGTAGGTGGAGGTTGGAGAAAAGGGACCCCAGCAGATATTGTCAGGGCACATCCACTACAGTAGTGAATCCTTGACCTGGGTTGGCATGGACTGGAGTTTTTGCATGCTGTGCTTGTGAGGAAGATATACTGTATGAAGCCAGCCCTGAAGACACTGCATGTGCAGCCTTGCATGTTTGACCACAAATGTAGCTGCAGCCATATGTCCCAGAAGTTGGAGGCATGTATGTGCTGGGATTTGGGGGCATGCTCTGGCAGTTGAATAGTTGTGTTATCGCTGTGAACCTGTAAGGTGATAAAAACGCTCTTGCCCACTTGGCATCGAGTAGTGCACCAATTAATTCAGCTGTTTGCACTGGGGTTAGTGTGGACTTTTCAAAATTGATAAGGAGGCTCAGTTTTGTAAAGTTTTGTCGTCTAGATATGGGAAATGGTGATGCCTTGTTTGCGGAGGAAGGCTGCGACCACTGAGTGTACTTTGGAAAAAACTGGTGCAGCTATGGATAGTCCAAATGACAGTACCATCCTGTATTGGTAGGGACTGTGGCCAATGACGAATCATAGGAAATGTCTGATCAGGCATATGAAATATGAAAGTATGCATCCTATAGGTTGAGGCCCGAGAACCAATCCTCCTGTTCCACCACCATCCCAGCACTGGATAGGGTGACCATCTTGAAATGTAATCTGACAAATTTGTTGAGATTGTGAAGCTCTAGGATGGGGCGCCAACTGCCAGACCTCTTTTGTAACAGGAAGTAGTGAGAGTAGTGCGTCCTCTGTGTTGTGGAGGGACTGGTTCTATGGCTCCCAGCTGAAGAGGTCTTGCCTCCCCACTCCAGAATGGGTTCGTGAGAGGGGTCCTGGAAGAGGGACAGAGGGGTGGGGGCTGGTATAGCGAGAAAGGGGATGGAATAACCTTCCTTTACTATTTCCAGGACCCATCTCTCTGAAATAATGAGCATCCAAGATAGTAAAAATGGAGCTAGGTGGTTGCCAAACTGTGGTGGGGAGATGGCGTTACAGATGGTAAGGGCAACTGGAGCCGGCAGGAGGTTCTCTGGACCTCAACCACACTTTCAAATTTGCTGCTAATTAGAGGGTGTCTGGACAGTGTCCCTCATGCAGGTGATTGTCTGCGCCGGTTGGGAGGTCAGTGATGACACCGTTGGTTGTCAAACTGCCGCTGTGGGTAGTATGGCTGAGGGCAAGATCGCAGAGGGAGTCAATATTTCCCCAATCTTCGTTTTGGCTGTGGTGTGTTTATACCGATGGATTTTAGAGTGGCTCGCGAGTCTTTCAGTGAGTGTAAGGTGTTGTCCGTGCGCTCAAGGGGGGAAAAAAAAAAGTTTTTGTCCCTCGAATGGGAGATCCTCGACTGTATTTTGCATCTCCTTAGGGAATCCTGAAAGGTGCAACCATGATGCACGTTGCATTACTACCGCAGTAGTAAAGCTTGTCAGCTGAGTCCAGGGAGGCCTGCAGGGCCGTGCAGGCTATTAAGTGACAGTCCAAAATGAGGGGCAGGAATGGTTCTCTTTTTTTCCTGTGGCAGATCCCGGCAAAGTTCCTCCAGCTTAGAATTTTTAATCATCATATTTGGCCTCAAGAGCCTCACAGCTGGAAATTCAAAATTGGAGAGTAGCAGATGAGTAGGGTTTTCTGCCCAGGAGATCTAAAACATTTCCGGTCTCGGTCAGGATGACCGGATTGGCATTGACAACCCTTCTCTTGCACCGCATTCACCATGAGGGAATTTGGGGCAAGATGTGGGGAAAAAAAAAAACAAAAAACCACACACTCCACATTTTTTGCAGGTAGATAATATTTCCTATCTGCACATTTGCATGTAAGGGGGAAGGAGGAGGAGGGTGGGAGAAGATAGAGGCTGGAGTCTGCCAAAGAAGGTTTGCAGGTTCAAGTAGTGCACTGTTAACAGATAGGGCATTTTTTGTTGTTGAGGAGGTATGGAGAATGTCAATCAGTTCATGTTGTTGTTCCTTGACCTCCTCAAGTGGGATGTTTAAGGAGTCAGGCACTCTAAGAAACAAAGTGATAAAAATCATCAGCCACTGTGGGAGGTGGCAGCATGATTGCTTCATCAGGTGAAGATGAAGGAAATGGGAGGCCTTGGAGATACCTCCTCATCCTGCTCTCCTTCCAGTTCCTCCTCCAGTGGTGGCTGTGGTTCTGGAGGTTGAGAGATCGTTGAGGAAGGGATTGATGGAAACCGGCATGTTTGCAGTGGTGGGGGGGATTACCAAATTGTGCCTTATACATGGCCCAGGGCCCCCAGTGTGGCCAATTGGAGGGTGGGGGTTGGGACTATATGGTTGCATCTATGGGGGGCCCCTGAAAAGGCTGGGTGCCCTTAACTGCAGCAGGGTAAGGCTGGTAAGTTGACGTCAATTGCCCTGATGTTGATGGGGCAAGAGAGAGAGAGTGTCTTGATAATCACCCTCGTCCTTCTCAACATCACTAAGGAAAGGAGGTGCTGTCACTGTGGGAGAGCACGAAGTGGGTGAGACTTTGGGACACCTCCTCTCTGACGAGTGGAGAATCCGGAATGTCAGATGCAGTGAGGTCTGAGAGCTGAGTGAATTCCTGTGGGTGATCTCTTCTCAGTGCCTGTGTTGAGCAGAGTGCCAAGGTGTGAGATGGAAAAGAGTCAGCAGATAGCGCCAGAGAGCTTTTCGGAGCCGTGCCTTTAGTAGGCGTTTGCAACACTGCTAGAGAGTCTCGCTCAGAGCTGAGAGCTTTGCTGCTGTGCGCAGCGTCGGAGCCAAGGGCTTCACTGGAGCCGGCTGTTTTGCTGGTCCAACTGTGTCCTCAGTGCCAGAAATGGACCCGGAGCCACCGAGGAGATAAAGGACTCACTTCAGTCACTCACAACAGGAGGTGGCGTGATAGCTGCTGTTTTGCCCTGGCACAGTCCTTAGACTTACTCTCAGGGGCTGAGGTAGTCAGTCTAGGACAGTCATTCTCAACTTGTGGCCCATGGACCACTTGCAGCCCAATCAGCACAGAGCTGTGGCCCATGAGACATCCCCAGGGCCATACACTTAGTACTGGATGGAGCCCACAATTGTAAATAGGTTGAGAACCACTGATCAAGGAGCAGCCTTGTGCCTCTTGTCAGAAGCCGTTAGCACCACGGCTGTAGCTGGAGACGCCATTCCTGTGGTTTGTGCCTCAGGAGCTGAAGGAGGGACCGCTCTCTTCTTAGCGTCAGCCTGGTCAGAGGATGATCTTCCCTTACTCGGGCGAGGGAAACGAGGGTCGGCAGATGACCTTGTTGAGCATGAGGGTCTCTCTGGTGAGGAGTAAGAGCTGGGGTCAGACACTGGTCCCAGGGACTTTCCATAAAGAATAGTTTGAGTTTAAGAATCCTGTCTTTCCTTGCACTTGGCTTTAAGCCCAGACAGCAGGAACACTTCTGGCAAACGTGTCCCTCTCCCAGTCAGTGGATACACTGTGTGTGGACGTCCGTTATAGAGAATGCAGCCTGCACAACACACACTTCTTAAACCTGGAGGAGCCAGGCATAAGGATGAGGGAATAGCTTCCCTGACGGGAATTAGGGAAAAACAAAAAAAAGGATGAAGGAGAAGAAAAGAAAATGAAGGAGCTAACTAACTATGAGAAGGAAAAACAGGTAAGAGTCTATCTAAACAACAAAGTGGGCTCTGCTAACTGTTCCATTCCAGACTGCAGGTGGTAGAGAAGGAACTAAGGGCAGTCGGACTGCTCAGCACTATTTATACTACCCGCACAGAGCGGGGGAGGGGAGGTATGCATGTGCGGTCCGACGGGCACTGCTTTGAAAATCTCCGACTCCAGACACGGATGCACCCACAGTGGGGCACCCATGGGAACACCACTCAAAGAACAGTATTTGATGGCACTGCTCAGGAAATTTAGCTGGTTGATCTTCACACATCCATAAATGAGCCAATACTACTCATTTATATTATACACAAAGGCAAGCCTCACTGGAACTTGGCAAAGAACAATCCAACCCACAGCACTCTTTCTGGGGCTCCTCCTAAGATGGCAAAGCTCTACATCACTCTCAACCCAGAGCTGTGTGTAAAAACTTATAGCCCAAGACATGCAGAAGTTAAGGTTCCAACAGCAACGTTAACTTGGCCACCCAGTACATATGTGGTAGTTCCAGTTCGTGTTTTTCTGGTCACTGTGTAGCATAATCTATTATTGTTTAAGTCCTAACACAGAAGCTCACTTTTTCCATAGTGTGGACCTATCTTAATGGAGAGATGACAGTGTTGCAGACCCCAAGTATTCAAAAATCATAAATCAGGCCCTAAAAAGTCATGAGATTGGCATAAAATTTGGGGTTTTTTTTTAAATGTATTTGCCATCTGGTTTTGGAGGTTTTAGGATTCATGTTTTCAAGCATTTTTCTGCAACTATGAGTAAGGTTACAATTATGTCACAGAGGTCACGAAAGTTATGAAATCCGTGACTTCCAGAGACTGCTGACATTTTCTGCCCCGAAGCTGGACTGCTGTCAGCAGGCAGCCCTGCAGCTCTCAACTGCTGCTGGCAGAGGCCCCCAGCATCTTCTAGCCGCTGGGCAGCAGGGGACCCCAGACCTCCCTGGGGGTCCCCTAAAGCTCCCACTCGCTGCAGACAGCTGGGCTCCCCACAGCTGCCCGGCCACGGTAGGGGGACCTCACAGCAGCCCAGCCACTGTTTTTTTCTTTACAACTAACATTTACATATCTGAGCCAGCTGTTCAACTTGTGTAAATCAGTGTGACACTATTGACTACAATGGAGCAATGCTGATTTACACCAGCTGAGGATCTGATTTGAAAAATATGTTGCAAAACTAAAGCTTAATTACTGCTTTGATCCTCACACAAACCCTTTTCTCCTTGGTTGTTGCTTAGTTACATGAGTAAAGAGTGGACCCTTTATCCTCTCTTGATGAGCATTAGCAACGAGGATGGCGATACGGGCAAAAGGAAATGCTCATCCCACAGAGAAAACTGAGACCTACACAAGGTGCTTCCAAATCACATTTAGACCTGCTAGACAGAGTGAACCCTACAAACATGGCAGCCATAGAACTTTGTGCTTTATTACAGTGATGTGTATTAACTCTCAAGCCAGCAGGAAGGAAGGTGCAGTTAAGTACTTGATGACATATCACTGGGTTGCAGTGGCCAGAAACCACTATCACCATGGGGAAACAATGGTACAGTAGAATCTCCAAGTTACAAACTGACCCGTCAACAACACACCTTATTTGGATCTGGAAGTATGCAATCAGGAAGCAGAGACAAAAAAAAGCAAATACTATACGGTATTAGTACTGTGTAAATTTAAACTTCTAAAAAAAATAAAGTGAAAGTTTAAAAAAGGATTTGACAAGGTAAGGAAATGGTTTCTGTGCTTGTTTCATTTAAATTGAAATGGTTAAAAAAGGCATAATTCTTCTTCTGCATAGTAATGTTTCAAAGCGGTATTAAGTCAATATTCAGTCAAACTTCTGAAAGAAGAAGAATGTTTTGTTCAGAGTTATGAACAACCTCCATTTCCAAAGTGTTCAAAACTCTGAGGTTCTACTGTAACTGGAAAAGATGGATTCCTGCAACACAGATTATACAGAGGTTAACAGAGCTCAATGTTACTGTTCTTTTATTAAAAGCTTTGAAATCATGAGTGGCCTTCAGCCAATTTCCTCCCCCTGCCATGTTGCTCCACTGACCAGTTAATGACTAAATGAAGAGAGTGTTGCTTTAATGCAACATTATGGCTATGTCTACACTACAGCCGGGATCGACGCTCTGAGATCCACCAGCAGTTGATTTAGCAGGTCCAGTTAAGACCTACCAAAATCGACAGTAGATCTGATCTCATCGGGGGTATGGTACCGGGGTCGACTGGAGAAGAGTAAGATAATTGACGGGAGAGTTTCTCCCGTCAACCTCCCGTGGTGTAGACCCTGTGGAAAGTGACCTATGTTACGTCGACTTGTATAGCATAGGTCGACTTACCGCAGTAGTCGAGACATAGCCTGAGACAGATTTTAAATGCACAAAGGCAGGAAATTCAAAATTGCAATTCCATGGCAACCATAACTCAGGTCATGTGAATGTTGTTTATCTCAATCATCACCTTAATCTGTGTTGCTTCTATATAATGGAGATTAAAGCATTTGAGCATTTTATTCCATACTTACCTATTATAAAGCTTTGTGCACCTTCTCGGAAAGAGACCAGTACTAGATATTTTCAGGGAAGACATAGGAGACTAGACCAGAGGTGGGCAAACTATGGCCTGCGGGCCACATCCGACCCCTGGGACCCTCTTTCCCAGCCCCTGAGTTCCTGACCTGGGTGGCTAGGCCCCAGCCCCTTCCCTGCTGTTCCCCCCTCCCCCGCAGCCTCAGCTCACTTTGCCACTGGTGCAATGCTCTGGGCAGCGGGCTGGGAGCTCCTGGGGCAGCGCAGCTGCAGAGCAGCAGCCTGACCTGGTGCTCTGTGCTGCACGGTGGCATGGCTGGCTCCAGCTGGGCAGTGTGGCTGCCTGTCCAGGTGCCCTTGGTGGTGCGGCTGTAGCGCTGCCAGCCATAGGTGCTCTAGGCAGCGTGGTAAGGGGGCAGGGGTGTGGATAGGGGGCAGGTTGGTCAGAGGGCAGTCAGGGAGAAGGGGTGGCTGGATAGGGCAGAGGTCCCAGGGACCAGTCAGGAATGAGAGGAGGGTTGGATGGGGCGGCAGGAGTCCCGGGGGTCCATCAGGGGACAGGGGGGATTGCATGGGGCAGGAGACCTGGTGGGGCTGTCAGGGGGCAAGAAGCAGGGGTGGAGGAGGTTGGATAGGGGGATGTTGGCTGGGCCACGCTTGGCTGTTTAGGGAGGTCCACCTCCACTAACTGACCCTCCATACAATTTTGGAAACCCAATGAGGCCCTCAGACCAAAAAAAAAGTTTGCCCACCCCTGGGACTAGATAGACCTTGTCTGACCTACATGCAATGCCTATATTCCTGTGATGTGGCCAAATTATAGGTGCTGTGTGAACTATGACTGGAGTAATCTGCAGGGATTGAACCCAGTGTCTACAAGCATGAGCTTCTAATACTCAGCTTAAGGACCACATTAGCTTAGAGGCAGTAGCAGACAAATATTTACACAGTTTCACTGCTAGAGGGGAGAAAAAGCCACACTATGGTTGCATGCATTACACACTCACTTGTCCCAAACTTCAGCAGTCCAGAGCAGTTCAAATCCCCTCACATGTAATGAATGATGCCCTCAGCTGGGTCATTTGGGGGATTGAACCAAAGGACCTTTGGATCTATAAGCATAAGTCTCTACTGCTTTGAGCTAATGACTTGTGCCGGATACAATCTCTGTAGATAACCCCTCCAGGTGCGTCATTACAGCCACCTTACCTGACTTTTCTAAGTGTGGAATCTCAGCCATAAGTATGATTATCGTAATATGCATTCACTGAAAACAAATACAGCTAAAATAACTGCCCCATTTACTTCAAAAGGCCTCAGAGTCAGGGAAGTTTGGATCCATACCTGAATCTTGTGGCTTTTTTCCTTCAATGAGATGAACTAAAACCCCAGATACAATCATCACTGAACTTTGGGAAAGTTCACACCCAGATCCAGAGTCATACCCATCTCTACTAAAAACTGTGCTGTAATCGTCTGAAAAATACCAGGTGTCCTCCCCATTCTGTTGTGATCATTCAAAATTGGCCAAATGAATTTCTTCTCCCCAACTCCCTCAAAAAATATTCAAAAAGTAAACAAATATCTTGATTGGGAGAGCAAGCATGAGCATGTTAGCCTGAAATATATACACCTCTACCCAGATATAACACGACCCGATATAACACGAATTCGGATACAACACGGTAAAGCAGTGCTCTGGGGGAGGGGAGGGCGCTGCACACTCTGGTTGATCAAAGCAAGTTCAATAGAACGTGGTTTCACCTATAAGGCGGTAAGATTTTTTGGCTCCTGAGGACAGCGTTCTATCGGGGTAGAGGTGTATTTCAGAAAATAGCAGCTTAAACTGATAGTATCATCTCAATCATAATTACAGCACTGGGCTAACTAGATGAGCAAACACATCAAGTTTGTTCCTCTTTAAGTATGTCTACTTTCAAATAGACACCTGTGGTTTGTCCATGCCAGCTGACTTAGGCTTGTGGGGCTCAAGTTAGGGGAATGTTTAATTCCGGTGTAGGCCTCTGGGTTTGGGCTGCAGCCTGGTCTATAGGACGCTGTGAAGTGGGAGGGCCCCAGAGCTTGGGCTGCAGCCTAAGTGTCTACACCTCAATGCTGGGAGCCAGAGTCAATGGTCCAGTTGCAGGTGTCTAATTCCAGTGTAGACATACCCTTTGTACCCATTGCCTCCATGTAAAATGTCTTGCCCCAAGTGAAGTTAGATGTGCATTAAATAACTCTCCTTAAAACAGCTCAGTCTAAAGTTTCACTGCATTTTTTTTTGCCCTTTCCTGCCTTACAAAACCCTCTTATAGATCAATTATTTCACTTTATTATAGAAGTATGTGGAAACAAAGCCAATCTCATAAGTACATTAAGCTATACTATACACAGGCCTACAGTAGTGCACTGATTTGAAATACCCTTTTTGATCCCTGTTGGGAATTAATCATGTAACAGAGCAGTGCACAGGACATGTTTATCTCATATCTGAACGCTTCCCTTATATCTCCTTCCCAAGGAATTTAGCAATACCTCAGCAATCTTTTACCAGCATTTGTGCAAGCCAACATTCTCTTCCAAATGATTCTTATCTTTACCAACAGGTCACATTATCAAGCATACAGTTCCTGCCTCACAAGTCATCCACAACTGTCCCTGAAGGCCTAGATGTGAATTCTTGTTAAAGAGTTAATGAGGCATCAAATGGAGGTATTAGTAATAACCTTCCAGCTGCTATACCGAAGTCAAATGACAGGACACACTGTACATTTAAGATAAAGTAGCTCCCCTAGGTCACCTCTGCTCAGCTAACATCTCATTCATTCCGGTTTTAGTAACACTTAAAAGCTCCAGTCAAGAGTGAGGGCCAGCTGTGCTGGGCACTACCCCTACACAGCAAGCCAGTGTCATGAACAGTCTCAGAGCTTACATTCTAAATAGACAGGACAAAGAACCGAAGACAGAGGCACAGTGATTAAGTGAACTTGCTCAGGGGTGCACAGCAGCTCAATGGCAGGAATGGGGAAAAAGCACCTGTCTAGTCCCAGCTCACTGTCCTCTCCACTGAACCACTCTGCCTCTAGCAGTAGATTGTTAACAAAGTATGTTTACACAGTTTCATGATCACCTTCTTCAGCTATCCCTCGATGTGAGGATGTCATCTGCCAAGGGGGTTCATTGGTGAGTTTTTAAGTGGCTGAGGAGCCCAATTCTTGCCCTGCAGATTTTCCCACAGAAGTGACAGGTGTAATCTTGGAGGAGACAGTAGTTGGCTGGAGTGTTGCGTCCTCTCTTTCCTCCTTTGTCACTTTTGTCTCATGAGCACATCTGTTCTCCTCAAAGCGAGCCGTGGCTTGGTGTATGGTGGGGCACCATGGTGGTCTGTTCCACGCCAAGTCCTCCCAGTTTGTTGGGGGTGATGCCTCCCTTTTTAAGATGTACTTTCAGTATGTCTTTGAAACACTTCCACTGCCCTCTGCAAGCCCTTCTTCCCTGACTTAACCGAGAGAAGAGTACTTGCTTTGGGAGGCGAGTGTCAGGCATATGTACACAGTGGCCAGCCCAGCAGAGTTGGTATTTTATGACCTGCACTTCTATACTGCTGATGTTGGCTGAATAGAGAATGTTTATATTAGTGCATCAATCTTCCCAGAGGATCCTGAGAATCTTCCTGAGGCAGCACTGCTGGAACCACTCCAGCCACTTGAGAAATCATCTATCGGTTACCCAGGTCTCACACCCATAGAGAAAGGTGGGGATGAAAACTGCCTTGTAAACCAAGATCTTGGTACCTGTTTGTAGATCCCTATCATTGAAGGCTCGTTTGAGTAGTCTTCCAAAAAGATGTGCTGGCACAGCAGATCCTGTATTCAATTTCTGTGTCAATGTCAGGAGAATACAGAGTGCATTTAAAACTAATGAGACATTTCAGTCCAGCTTTCTACATGTCAGATCTTGTCACACTCTGAGTCTGAGGAAAATAAGATTCAGTGTTTTCAATGTATTTATACTATGGGCTTAGGTCAAGTTATGATCCCGGGACACCATTTTCCACTGCCCACACAGCAGTTCGACTCCAAATTTCTTCTACAGCTACAGAACTCTGTCTGCCAATTCCTGTTATGTGCCCATAGAAAGAGTGGAATTTACAACAATTAATAAAAAGATTTGTGTCTTCAAAATGAGTAATGCCAGAAGACCAGGAGATTAACAATTAAGGTTCCAGAACCATATCTTTGTCCAACCTCTATCTGTAGGTCAGAGACTGCTATTCAGTGCCATCTGTATGGGGATGAATTTCCAATGCAGGCCTCAGACCACCACTCTCCCTACATACCAATTGGTGAACCACCTACCCAGTACACATGGGTGTAACACACTACAGCTGTGAGCCAGAGTTAGCTCTCCGCCTCAGCAAGAGAGCTTTGCAGGAGATTGGACTGTGTGGCAGCTTGATGCCACACAAATCTGTCTTCCTCACCACCAAACTCCTCAAGGCTCTCCCAGACCAAATGTTGCTTGGCAGGTATCAGTGAACTCCAGCTCCCAAGCTCCTCAGAGACGTTTCTCTGCAATGCACAGCCCCTATCGCTGAACAATCAAAGAACATATTAAGTACACTGCTCTTTTTAAAAAAGAAAGTCAGTACATTACAGCTTATTAACATAACTGGGGTAGATATACCCTTCACTTCAAGCACAGTACTGTGTTTGTTTGTAGTCAAAATAAAACTAGTTTATTCACAAAAGAGCGTATGTTAAGCGGTACCAAGTAGAAGGAATAAAGATAGAAATGGTTACAAATAAACAAAAGTAAAAATATGCATTCTAATGGCTCACACCTAACTTAAGCTACAGTTTTTGTTCAAGGTAGTTTCCTCACCAATCTTCCCTTTCCAGTAATAGCTAGCTAACTCTTAGGCAGGATCCCCACAGAGTCCAAGGCACTAGTTTTCTTTGTCTCCTTAGGTGAAAGAAATTCCGAAGTCCTTCTATGTGTCCCTATATCTCAGAGTCTTCCTTTGTTTCAAGGGCCAAATTGATCCCCTGGGGTTTAGTATCCTGTCTCGCTGGGGCCATCACTCCATCTTGATTAAGGGGCCCCCCAGTGTGCTCCAGTGTGATGCTTCCTGCTTCAATTTTACAACAGAATTATTCTCTTCTGGCAATCTCCAATAAAAATGAATAGCCCATTGACTTTGTTTGAGGTGTTGGCCTCTTGCCTTTATCTCGAGAAAGCCTATTTATCAATTTCCTCTGGTCTCAGACTGAAGAAGATCAGTGAATATCCATAATTCCACACACAGGATTGTCGTACACATTTCACAATGTTATTGACAAGTGTGTTAGTTTTCAAATGATACCCCAGAATGCATATTTTGTACAAATAGCCTGGCAGTAGTGTGTAGGGGTGTGAACATAGGGCCTCAGACCACAGTCTCCCTGCTCTATAGACTAGGGCAGGGGTAGTCAATAGGTGGACCATGGGCCAAATCCAGACCACCGGACCACATCATCTTTTTATTTACTTATCACCATTAGAGAAAATACAAAAACAACGATAGAGTCAGGCCTTATGTAACAGGCAGTCAGCAGACAAAAGGACTTTTTCCTCAAAAAGTGTTGCTTCAAAAGCCTGGATTTTTGCATAGCCTGGGGTGAGGAATTTGCATTCACCTCCCACTAGATAGCTCCCAAGAAATCCACTTCACATTAATTGTCCCAAAAGCCCATTCTTATCTGCCACATCATTCAATATACCCAGGCCCACAATACTACATAACCTTTGCATTTAATAGACTCCAAAAATAAACTTAATTCAATAAGATTTTGCCAGGACATTGCTATAACTATCACATTATTCAGCAGCATACAAACTAGAAGCTTCTAGCATACAACTAGAGACCTTATTCTGGGAATTCAGTCATCCAGGCAGACTTGAGCTTTGTGTGACAATGGTACAGATGTCCAGCATATATTATGTATTCATTTAGACTGCGGTTGGGCAGGGACTTGGAGGACAGAGCTATAGCTGTCATTGGAACATTAACTAGGACTTCATTGAGTTTCTAGCATTTAGGGTATTTAAAATAGCTTCAGTATTGTTTTGTCAAAGCATAACAGATCTTTAACATCAACTCTAGTTTAACTAAGTTCGTCATGAAATTTCAGATTAATTTCCAAATGTGAGTGTGCACGTGTTCGTTCACACTTAAAATGGGAACAACATATTTATCTACGAGCTGGTGACAGATTTCTGTTTCCACATGAAGGCAATAACCTTTCATCTTGATCATATATCAGTTTCACAAAAGCAATCAGCACCATATACATAGAATGGAGTTTATGTTCAGACAATAAACAAACCATATCCACAAATTTGTGGGATATAACAATTGACTAATTAAATTGACAACTTGGGAGGAGCAATCTATGATCAAGCTCTGAAGATGTAGCAGAATTCAGACAAAGAAAGTATTTTTCTGAATACAGCTGGGTTAAAAGGTCTCTCCCTCTGTCCTTTGTCTGTGTGGAGCAAATACCATCAAGAAATGCAAGGCCAGAAAGACCCTTGAGATAAGAAGCCATTACAGTTTTGTTCCTTCAAACTCGATTAGACCCTTTAAGTTTGCTCTAAAGCCAGTTTTCAAGTATAGCAGCTTCCACTAAGTGCAGGGTATTATAAAGCTACCTTTGTTTGGATAAGACCCCAAGACAACAACCACAGCTGGAAAATGCCATCAGTTTTTGATTTTAAAAGCAGCATTAGAAGAAGATACAGAAAAGACAGAGTGCATGCAGCAAAACATTTTAATAAGAGCCAGTGTAAAATTCCTTCTGGCCAGAACCCCTCCTAGCTTCCCAAAACCCAGGTAAACTTCTTCCCTGATGACAGCCAGAAATCTCCACATTCCTTCACCTAGCACAGTAAAATATATTCATTCCTTAGAATCTCTCCTCAGTACTGTGCATTGATTCTGAACCTTTGGTTCTAACTCCAAAACCACAAAAGGTCCTAGCCATGTATGGAAGAGACCTCTTGTTCAAAACGTAACTTTTCAAGTCTTAAATATACAGTATTAAGATTCCAACTAAAAACTGCTTAGATACAGAATAGATATAAGCAGGAAAAAAATTAAAAATAGTACTAATCAGGTTCAAGCATGCCCTTCCCTCCTCTAGCACCAGGAACTAAAGGAAAAGTTAATTAATTACACCCTACCATGTCAGTGTTGGAGGAAGAGAATACAAACACAAATACTAATTACAATTGGCGATGAGAAGGGAGGAACTACCTACCAGTAGACAGTCATACTGGAAGGAATCTCTTATGCTGTGTTGGCTTTGTAGTTTCCTATTTTAAGTTATGAACACTATCACAGTGGACAAAAGGGATACTAGAAGACCAACTGCCTCCCAGAAAGCAAATGGCCTGCAGAGCTGTTTGATTTTCAGTTTGTTTTTTCATCCTGAAATAAAGAACTTGTGACCCCAGTGTTGGGGGGGGGAGGGGGGGAAGAGAGAGAGAAAGAGAGAGAAATAATTCAAACTGTATAACACAGAGGAAATTCAACTTGGCAAGTGTTGCTGTGTTTCCAACAGGTTTTTTTGAAAGGGTTTTGTTCCCTGCTGCAGCATTCTTCAGAGACAGGGACACCACCCCCCTGAATATCTACATTAAATTATAGCATGGAGTCTCATCCTGAGAGTCATAAGCAAGTTCAGGGGAGCTACAGCCATCAACCACCCTCCTTTCCTGATGGGTAGATAAGTGGGGTGGAGGGAGAGAGTCCAGAAACTTTCCTGTTCACATAAGTGTCATGGTATAGTAACCACTGAGTTGGAGATATGAAGTAGTAATAGAAGAAAATGTCATTTACCACCTGATTTGTGGAAGACATTGCCAAGGGAGAAACATGGGACACTACACACTAACAACTAGACTCTAGTATGGGTGCACAAGAAGCCTACTTCTCCATTGCAGGTCACGATGCAGCCCTTGCGCTTGGAGGTGCACGCGGTCCTCGAAAAGGCAGGGAGAAAGACAGGTGTGTGTCCCATTCTCACACACACACACACACACACACACACACACACACACACACCACCAACCCCGGTGAACAGAACTAGTGCACAGGGGAGTATGCCCCCCCCCCCACTCAAGGGTGCCCTTCCCTTGGACACTGGAGAACACCTGGAGAAATATAGAATTCCTCCTACAGCTTCACATATGGTGAGAGCTCTGCATAATCTCCAATGCAGACTTGAGTCCAATTTTTACGTGCTTGTCTTTTGCCACTAACAACCAAGGCCCAGTTCTCTGCTCTCTTGTAGAACAGGTACACAAGACGCAAAGAGGGTATAAGAACAACGCCATTCTGGTTTGTTAGTGTTTAACGCTGTTGAATCCATCCTTCAGTCTTTAGACAATTAAGGGTGGGATTTTCAAAAGCATGCAAATGATTTAGGAACACAAGTTTCAGTCACGGTCAAGGGATATTGTGCTCCTAAATCACTTAAGGGTTTTAGAAAATCCCACCCCAAAACCAAATAAGGAAATATTATCATTGTATTAGTATGTTTTAACAGTTTATATGATCAATTTTTTTTTTTTAAATCACAAGGCCAAATTCTGCTCTGAGTTATGCCAATGTAAAACAAGAGAAGCTCCACTTAATTCAAATGTCAAGAAAAGCAGAATTTTGCCCAAAGACACTACAGATTGCGAACTGGCTCACCTGCTTAGCAAAAGGTGCTAACAGATTTGTTTCACCCAGAGATACTGACTCCAGATAATTGTGCATGGACTGCACCCCCCCTTAAAGTCACATAAAGCAGGGGAAAAATGGTTACTCACCTTTTTGTAACTGTTTGTTCTTCAAGATGTGTGGCTCCTATCCATTCCAGTTAGGTGTGTGCATGTGCCGCGTGCACCGATGTCAGAACTTTTCCCCTAGCAGCTACCCGTCGGGCCGGCTGTGGAGCCCCTTGGAGTGGTGCCGATATGGTGCTCTATATATGACCCTGCCGATCCCCCTTCAATTCCTTCTTGCTGGCTACTCAGACAGAGGGAAAGTGGGGAGGAATGGAATATATATGAGCAACACATCTTGAAGAACAAACAGTTACAAAAAGGTGAGTAACCATTTTTTTCTTCGAGTGCTTGCTCACATCAATTCCAGTTAGGTGACTCCCAAGCCGACCCCACCTCTGAGGTAAGGAGTCAAGGTATTGCAGACTGAAGAATCGCCTTGCCGAAGGCCACATCATCACATGATTGGTGAACGATGGCGTAGTGCAATGTGAAGGTGTGCACCGAACTCCATGTAGCAGCCCTGCAGATGTCCTAGAGGGGTACTTGTGCCAGGAAGGCTACTGACGAGGCCTGAGCCCTCATGGAGTGCGCTGTGACGACAGGTGGAGGGACCTTCACTAAGTCATAGCAAACACGAATACATGCCATGATCCAGGAGGATATCTGCTGGGAGGAGACCAGCGAACCTTTCATCCACTCTGCTAGAGCAACAAACAACTGGGCTGTTTTGCAGAACGGCTTTGTTTGGTCTATGTAGAAGGCGAGCGCCCGTCTAACGTCCAGTGAATGCAGCTGCTGCTCATGGAGGGAGGCATATGGCTTTGGATAGAAAAACAGGCAGGAAAATATCCTGGCTGACATGGAAGCGGGACATGACTTTTGGGAGCTGCACGCACCTTGTCCTTATGAAAAATGGTATATGGGGGCTCGCACGTGAGGGCCCGTAGTTCCGAAAAGCGGCAAGCCGAAGCGATGGCCACTAAGAAGGCAAACTTCCAGGAGAGGTAGAGTAGAGAACAGGAGGCTAGAGGCTCAAAAAGGAGGTCCCATAAGACAGGCGAAAACTAAATTCAGATCCCAGGCCGGGACAGGGGGTTTCATTGGAGGATGGATATTTTCCAGTCCATTTAGGAAACGACTCATGATGGGGTGTGCAAACAGTGCCCGGAAACACCTGGGTAAAGTGCTGAAATAGCCGCAAGGTGAACTTTAAGAGAGCCGAATGCCAGGCCCTGATCCGTCAGGTGCACCAGATAGTCCAGGATGCAGGGAATTGAAGTCTGGAGTGGGAGCATCTGCCACTGTGTACACCAGATAGAAAATCTTTTCCACTTTGCTTTGTAAGCGGTTCTGGTAGAAGGCTTATGGTCCGAACAGGCGAGTTCTGCCTGGTTTAATCACGGATCCTCCAGGCCATAAGGTGAAGTGACTGTAGGTCTGGGAGGACAAAGCGGCCGTGATTCTGCAAGATGAGGTCAGGAGCGAGAGGCATGGATCGGGGACCAGATCGACAGGTCCATGAGGGTGGGTACAAGCACTGGCGGGGCCAAGCTGGAGCCACGAGGATGACATCTGCCTTGTCCCTGTGTACCTTGAGAAGCACCTTGTGGATGAGAGGGAAAGGTGGGAAGGTGTATAGAAGTTGGCCGGACCATGGGATCAGGAAGGTGTCCGCAACAGAGCCCTGACTGTGACCCCCGTAAGAGCAAAAGGTTGGGCACTTCCTGTTGGCCCGTGTGAACAGGTCGATTTGGGGAAACCCCCAGCTGTGGAAGATGGAGTGGATGACGTTTGGCTGAATGAACCATTCGTGAGTGAGGAAACATCTGCTCAAGCTGTCTGCCAGTACATTCTGAGCGCCCGGCAGGTACGAGGCTTGGAGAAGGATGGAGTGGGCTAAACAAAATTCCCATGGTAGGAGGGCTTCCTGGCAGAGGGGAAATGACTGAGCCCCATCTTGCTTGTTTATATAAACATGGCCGTGGTATTGTCCGTCAGCACCGCTACACGGCGGCCCTGCAAGTGTGACAGGAATGGTTGGCACACAAGGTGGATTGCCCTGAGCTCTTTGATGTTGATTTACAGGGCTAGTTCCTCTATTCACCACAGGCCTTGAGTAGTCATGCTCCCGAGATGCGCTCCCCAGCTGAGTGCCGACACATCTGTTACCAATGTCAGAGATGGCTGGGGAGGGTGGAACGGTACCCCGGCGCTTACCGTGCGGGGGCCCAGACACCATCATAAGGAGTTGAGGATATGCCCCTGAACGGTCAGCACCATGTCCAGACTGTCGCGGCCCGGGCAATACACGCCTGCAGAGGCCTGAGCAGCAACCTGGCATGTTGTGCCACGTAGGTGCAGTATGCCATGTGACCCAGCAGCTTGAGGCACTGTCTCGCTGTGCTGGTGGGGGAAGTTGCAAAGGCTGGTGATTATCTGCGCGAGGGCTAGACGACGGGCTTCTGGGAGGAACACACTCGCCTAGTTTGCATCCAGGACTGCCCCAACGAACTCTATTGTTTGTGTTGGGGCGAGAACAGACTTGCTGATGTTCAGAATGATGCCCAAGCAGTCGAACGTGTCTCTGACCAATTGTACCTGTGATTGTACCTGCTGGCGAGATCGACCTCATATGAGCCAGTTGTCTTGGTATGGGTAGACGTGCACATGGTGGCAGCAAAGAAAGGCCACCACAACTGCCATGCATTTGGTGAAGATGCAGGGGGCTGTGCACAGGACGAAAGGGAGAGCTGTGAAATGATAATGTGTCTTGTTTACTCAGATGGGAGAAGCTCCTTAAACTTCTGGATAGCAGACCAGGAGTTATAACTGTATCTGCTAAGGATCATGAGTTGATTAGCGATCCGAAGGGAGAGGCCACCAGTAGAATAAAAACTTTCCTCACAAAGAGATCCAGACGTTTCACATCTCTTCATGTAGGGGCGGGCCCTTGCTAACTCTGCCTTTCCTTTTCGTTTACCGCATCCACCACCAGGGAGCATGGGGGGGGGGGGAGGAGGAGGAAATGGGTAAAAAGGTATTCATACCCCTTAGTGGGGACAAAGTACTTTCTTTTGGCCCTTTTGGCCATGGGAGGCATGGAGGCCAGGGTTTGCCAGATTGTTTTGGCATTTGACTGGATAGTCTTTATAACTGGCAGTGCCATCCTAGAGGGCCCTTCTGGCATGAGATCGTTCACCACTGGGTCCTCCTCCTCAACCTGGAGATTCATTTTTAAGGCCACTCGCCGTAGGAGGTCCTGTAAGGCCCAATAGTCCCGGCCCTCCACCTATGATGTAGACGTACCCACCACCGCCTCATGTGGAGAGGACGAGGCGGCAGCGACCAGCAGGATCAGGTCTGAAATCACCCCTTCATCAATTGGGTCCAATTCCTCCTGGGTGCTGGGCGTAGCCTCCACCGGGGGTGGGGCTGGGTCCCGCGATTGAGTGGGGTCTGGAGGTGGGCAACTGATGGTTGCTTTGGGAATACATGACCCAGAGCATGAAGGTGGAGGGGCGCCTGGAGGGGCGCCCTGGGTTTGGTGGTATGCCCAGAACTGCCACTGGGGCTGCCGGTGTGGTGCTGAAGCGTCCCATCAAATACTTCCCGGGCCTGAACGGAGCATGTCCGATGCCCCGATGCTCTACCCGACCTCAGGGAGGGTGACTGGGAGCAGGACGGCCAAGGGGGAGCAGTGCGCTACGTCAGGAGGATGTCTGCATCCCCGGAAGAGTGGGATGGATGCTATATAGAGTGGCAGGATCCAGACTGTGACTGGCGGTGCCGTTGTGGGGATCGGTACCAAGATGTTGACCGGCGTCAAGAGGTTGGACTTTGCCTCAGTGGAGATCTGCCACGGAAGTGTGACCGTGAACGGTACCGCAATGGAAAACGGTTATTGTGATGGGGAGCGGTGGTGTGCTGGAGAGCTGTGGTGCTGCGGAGAGGTGCGGTCCCAGTTCAAGCAGTGCCGCGATGTCTCCAACCTTGACCTGGATCTCAACCAGGACCACAACCTGCCAGCCGATGACCACCTCAAGCGGCGCAGGGTTGTGTGTGGCTGTTGCTTCAGGCACCGCCCCCAGCAGCTTCCATTGGCCGCGGTTCCACATTTCCAGCCAATGGGAGCTGCTGGGGGCAGTGCCTGAAGCAACAGCCACACACACCCCTGCGCCCCTCCTACCCCAGGTTCCCTCAGCTTCCCAGAGCGGTGTGGGGGCAGGGCAGGCAGGGAGCCTGCCCTGCCCCCGGTGAGCATCGGGCCATAGCCGCTCTAGGTAAACACTGGGGGGAGGCGCGAGGAGCTCGTGGGCTGCATGCGGTCCCCAGGCAGTGTGTTTGAGACCCCTGCTCTAGATGGTATAGGCCTTGAGACCAAGGACTTTGGCACCGTCATCTCAACGAGGCCTCTGGCGGCCTCAAAGGTGTCAGGCGTGGAGGGCAGCATGACCTTCTCCACCTGCAACTGCGGGGAGTCCGGCGGCGCGGGACTCCTGAGGGGTGGTGGCCCATGCGGGATGAGGCCTACTGGACAGTGTGTTGGCCTTATGTCCCTGGTCCGTACCATGCCCTGTCAGGGGTGCAACTACCGCCTCGGGCCTTTGTGGAGGTTTCTCCGTGGTCTGTTTCTTACGGGTCGCCGGGGAGCGAGACCAGTGCCGGGGAGGACACTTTTGGGCCCTGGGAGATCGCTGGGCCCTAGAAGGGCATGCAGAGTACTTTTTCGGCGCTGTAGCTGGCACTGCTGGGGGGGGGGGGGGGCGCGCTCTGCACCGAGGCACCCGGGGCCAAGTCTTGAGGCAAACGAAGGGCAGACTCCATGAGGAGTTGTTTAATTCTAATGTCTCCTTCCTTTCTGGTGCGAGGTTTAAATGCTTTGCAAATCCTGCACTTATCCACTTGATGGGCCTCTCCCAGACACCGAAGACAGGAGTCATTGGGGTCACCCGTGGGCATGGGCTTGCCGCAGGAACCACAAGGTTTGAAGCCCTGGGACGGCATGCCCCGGAGCCCTGTAGGGCACACATTGAAGCGGGGAAGCCCCTTCAAGCGATAACTATACTTAACACTATACTTAACACTAAAGATAACAGTAAACTAACTCTTAACCAACAACAGGGTAACTATACACAGAGATAAGCAGAGTAGCTAGGGAGTAGTGGAGCACTTGCAAGCAAGAGACCACTGTTCCAACAACTGTCACTGGTGGTAAGGAGGAACTGAAGTGCGGGGGGGGGGGGGGGGCCAGCAGGGTCATGTATAGAGCACCATATCGGCGCCACTCCAGGGGGCTCCACAGCCGGCCTGATGGGTAGCTGCTGGAGAAACAGTTACGACATCCGTGCACGCGGCACACCTAACTGGAATTGATATGAGCAAGCACTCGAAGAAGAACTTTGTTTACAATTCAAATCAGAACTCTGACTGAACCACAATAGTAAATGGTGGAGACACAGAAGGTCAGATGGAGGACAAGAATGTGATTACTACAGGCACTATCTTGAAATTGGCTGGTAGCAGCCAAAAGCTGCCTGGAATCTGTCAGTAACCCACACTGGCTCAGGACTATTCCATGGCTCAGGCTTTATGCCCCCTCCACCCCCCCATCTCTTACAGAATACACTAATCCTATTGGATATTATCACATCATCATAGAGCAAACCCTCCCAGACCTAGAAATTAAGTTTTTACCTCCTGTGCACAACCTGTCCTAAAACCAAAGACATCTCCCTGACCATCCACAATCACCTCCTGCGAGCTGGGAAATCTCCTCTCCATTATGGGTCCTGACTTCCTTTTCTGCTCTTCTATACAAGGCAGATGGACCTGGCTATCTGAAGAGCTATAGGTGCCTTTGGTCCTCTATCCTTTTCTGTCTGGCCACTGAATCTTATCATCGAGTACAGGAGAGGGAGGTAGGGGGTGAAAGTCAGACTCCTCTTGCATGACCCCAGCCACAGTGCCGGATTCTCCTCTCACTTACACAGCTGTAATGCCATTCACCTTCAGCGGAGATACTCCTGATTTACACCATATTAGTGAGAGCAAAAACAAGGCCATGAACACCTCTTGAAACCTAGACCAATACTGCTGTCAGAATTCCTACAAGTAATCAGCTCTTGGATGAAGAGCAGCTGGCTCAAGATTGACCTAAGCAAGACTGAAGTGATGATGGTATAAAAGGAGGAAACATTTTGAAGAATTAGTTGAAATGTCTCAACCTCTCAAAAGGCATACAGCTTCCATTCATTGAAGTGGTGTGACACCTCGATCCTGTTTGACACCTCACTAAGCTTGCATGACTAGATAGCATCAGTATCTTAAACCATACCTTCTTTCACCACCAGCTTGCTAGGAAACTTTGTCCCTTCCTCCTAGATGAGGGCCTGGCTACAGCGATCCATTCACGTATCACCTGCAGGCTGGATTACAGTAATTTACTGTATCTGAAGTTGTGGCACAGGCTCCAGCTTCCCTCCTTTGGCTTCCCTCCTTCTTCATGAGCATATCAGGCCTGTAACTCAAGTCCTCCTACTAACCGCAGTCAGCTTCTGATACCAGGTTAAAGCCTTGGTCCTAATACACAAAGCAATTAAGGGACCAAGCCTCAGATCAAAATTTGGTCTTTAATGTAGCTATCAGCCACCATGACAACTGTGCTTCTCTGAGACCACACAGATCGCAGAGCCCAGGATGGAACACATGAGAGCTAGGACAAAAGCATTCTCAGTCAAGGGAATCTGGCTATGGAACAAACTCCCCAAGGGGATCAGATGCAGGGCCGACCAGAGGATTCAGGGGACCTGAGGTCTTTGGCGGCAGGTCCTGGGGCAGAAGGACCCCCCGCCGTGGATCTTTGGGGCACTTTGGCAGTGGGTCCCAGAATGGAAGGACCCCCTGCTGCTGAAGACCCGGCATGGAAGAAACTCTGGGGGGCTCGGGCCCCACAAGAGTTTTTTGGGGCCCCCAGAGCAAGTGAAGAACTCCTGAAAAACTCTCATGGGGGCCCGTGGGGCCCAGGGAAAATTGCCCCACGGTCCCCCCCGGGCAGTCCTGATCAGATGAATCTAGAGTCTGGCTGTCTAATGAATGCTGCAAAACCTTCCTCTTCAAAGAAGCCATTCCACCATAAGACTCATTACACTGACTTCCAATCCTACCAACACATAAAAATAAAAGAGGAAATTAATAAAATCTTCTTAAAAAACACCAAAACCAAAAATCCTATGCCATGCAGAATTTTTTACTCCCACAAGGGAGAAGTACCAAAAGCTCCACTAGTAGGGTTACCATACTTCCGGATTTTCCCAGACATGTCCGGCTTTTTGGGCCTCAAATCCCCGTCCGGGAGGAAATCCCAAAAAGTCGGACATGACCGGGAAAATAGGGAGGGAGGGAGGGACTGGCGGTGCTCGGCCGGGGGCCGGAACCGCTGGGGCCGGCAATGCTTGGCCGGGGGCCAGAGCCGGCGATGCGGGGCTGGCGATGCTTGGCAGGGGGCTGGGGCCGGCGGCCGGCAGTGCTCGGCCCAGGGGCAGCGGTGCTCGGCCTGGGGGCCGGGCTGGGAGTGCTTGGCCAGGGGCCGGAGCCAGCGGTGCGGGGCCGCGGTCCGGCGGTGCTCGGCTGGGGGCCGGGCCGAGGCCGGTGGTGCTCGGCCGGTGGTGGTCGGCCGGGGGCCGGCGCCCCAGGGCCTGAGCCAACCCGGGCGGGAGACGCCGGGGCCAGAGCCTCTTGGCCTGGGCTGGCCGGACGCTGGAGGGAGCCGCTTGGCAGGGGGGCCGGACTGGGCTGCGGCCCCCCGCCCCAGCTTGCCTGCTGCTTCAGGCTTCCCGCGAATCAAATGTTCGTGGGAAGCAGGGGATGGGCGAAGCATCCAGGGGAGGGGGTGGAGTTGGGGCGGGGCTGGGGCCCGTGGAGTGTCCTCTTTTTGGACACTTAAAATATGGTAACCCTGTCCACTAGGGATTTCGTTATTGGTTTTACATGGAAGGTACTCCGACACTAGGGTGCTGGCCAGCAGTATAAAACCCTAGACAGACAGACACACACTTCAGTGTGAAAAGACATCATAAAAACTTCTTTACTCCTGGACACAGGGTCTCCTCCCCTCAGTCATTTCCATTCCTTCCACTACCCTGCTACTTCCAATTCATCTCCTCCTCCCTCTCCATGCACCTCTCTCTGCATGTTTTTCAAGCTGTAGTTTTTGCTAATGAGATAGAATTTGCAGATTGGCAGAGACCCTGGGTGGTGGTGGTCGGTTTTTTTGCCATCCTCTACAGTGTTTACCATGGGTCAACTTGCTGGTTTGAATTAGAGAATCTACCATTCACTTTGTCATTTGACAGCTCTAATTTAAGATTGGAGGACTTCAGTAACTCAGCCACAGGTTATGGGCCTACTACAGGAGTGGGTGGGTGAGGTTCTGTGGCCTCCAATGTGCAGGAGGCCAACTAGATGATTATGATGGCCCCTTTAGGCCTTAAAGTCTATGAGTAAATTCTTCCCGCTATACACTCTAAAAGAAGATATTTTGATCCTGTATCATCACAAGGCAACTGAAAGATGTTCTTTCTATGCAGCAAAAACAAATTTAAAATTGAGCTCCATTCAGAAGCATATTGGCAAGTGTGTTATTATATAAAGGCTTAAGAGGCGTTTTGCCCAAGATCTTAAAAAAAATTTTTTTAAGTGTAAATAAGGCAGTAGAAAGGAACAAGTGCCATAAAAAAATATCCAAGATTTTGAAATCTATTCCATTTTGCAAGTTTTTTGTTTAAACTAATTGTGTTTTCAAAATGTGGATTTTAAAATCAAAAGCATTCTAGTTTTTCATTTACAAAACATGCTTTTCAATAAGTGAAGAATTTTGGTAATTATTTTGATCAGAAGGATCCATAAAAAACCTTTGTGAATTCTTTTTTAAAAAAGAAAGCACATTTTAAAGAGGGCTATTTAAAAAAAAAAAAAAAAAAAAGTTGTCCAGCTCTACTAAAATCCTTTTGAGGAAGTGTGCAATTGTAAATCATGAACAAATAGAGACTATTTAGGGGAACTTCCAGCAGGAAAATGAATTCTGCTTGTATCAGTAAATCAGGTACTTCTCATGGTTTGGTAGGATATTATCAGGACCTCTGGTCACCCTACGCTTTGGAAGTCAGTGGAACCTGGCCATAAATTCAGCAGGACCAGAATTTCAGCAAAAGCCATGCAAACGAGACCCATGTCAGGGGATTTTACTTCCTTCTTTCTTTTCATTGGTGAGTCTTGTATTTGCACACAGTCCTTCTGTCCCTTTATTACCAGCAGGGATGCACAGTACTATTATTATCAACACAGTAAGCAGTTTGGGGGAAGGGGAGTAAATTGCTGGCATGACAATGTCACTATCAGATCTCAGCCTTTGCTAACAGAACTATATTCCTAACCTCTCAAGCCCTTAATTTTGGTAAATGACTCCTAAACCAAATATTTTGGGGTTTCACAACTACTGGACATCACAGACAATTGCCTATTTTTCTTCTCATTGTTAAGCCAATGTCAGTGAAAACCCTTCTGTTAGCTTCAGTTGAAGGGAGAGTACAGAGACCCGAGGATATAATAGTGACTGTGGGGCAACTCTACTGTTGCTTCCTGGACTGACAGAGAGAACTCTGGGCAAAGCCCAATTACTCAGATTCTCTGAGAGGGTTCTTATTTGAATGTAAGTAAGGGCAAGTTTCAGCAAAGTGTTTCTTCTCTATCCCCTAGTCCCTTGGCTTCTTAGTTTCAGAAGGCATTAGGAGTTATCTGCTCTTCTATAGAAGAGTGAATATTTGTCTATCACCTTTAAAAAAAACAAAACTGAACAGAAGTTATCTGGTGCATGGCCCACATAGCAGTAATGGGTGGGTGGATAGGAGAATATTTGGTTAAAAGTTTTTATCTTTTAGGTCCCCTATGACCAGGCATCGCTAACTCCAGATCAGTGAGGTATCAGGCCATGCATTATGTTTGGTGGTGGCCACAGAGCTCAGCTCCATGGGGGATTGGGGAGTAGTATCTAGTGAAGGTTGCTTTTTCACTCAGGTGCAATTTTACTATGATTGCAACACACACACACACACACACACACACACACAAAAAAAACAAAAAAAAACAAACCACACACCACACCCTACCCAGAGGTTTTGTAAGTTAAATTTACATTATTTGTAGAACAGAGTCTAGATATTTTAATTAGTATAAGGAATCAAAGTCAACAAGAGTTCTGGTTTTGTGTATTTTAAACAAGTTAACACTTAAATTGCTACCATCCCAAGTTAAGTGATGTGCTCTGTTCGGTCGTACTTCCATTCGGGAAAGACCTCATATTCCCCCTATTCCGACAGTGATTAAATCAACACTTCTTTCCCCAGTTCACCACCTTTGTTCTCAATAAAAAGGTGAAATTTCATCACTGTGCATTGCAATAAAACTTAGTGACAAATCAGCAGCGTTTTATGACTAATACAAGTAACGTGACTGGATTGTTTTTATAGAGGGAACACAAGGCAATTTAGAACATTATGTATTACAGTGGTTATGACAACTCTGCTATTTCACAATAAAGATTTGTGCAATATGGAAAAACCCACTGTAGCATTGCTATAAATGCATCTCTTAAATCTAATGCAGAAGACAAAGAGCTATGGCAAATAACGTACCATGCTCCACCATTTACCATCTTTCTTAGAAGGATTAAATCCAAATGTAAACATTCATTAATAAATTACTGTTCTACTAAGAATGGATCTCAAAGACAACTAATCAGTTATATAAATGAAGGGCCAGTTCATTCCTTGGGTGCTCAAAACTCAGTACAGTCAATAGATATTTTCAGTATGCAAGGCCTAATGTGTGTCATAAGGACAAGCCTTGTGGTTAGGGCAGTGTTTCCCAAACTGTGTTCCGCAGCCGAGGACATAAAAAAAAGAGCTAGTTTGCCAACTGAAAATTCGCCATGAGTATTCATTGCATCTAGAGGAGTCCACTGACGTTTCAGGACTTGCTGTGCTATTAGTACTTGTCCAATATAGATTTAATATTATTGAAGAGGACCTGCTCTTCTGTGAATCTCTGCAAAGCAACACTACTGGAGAAGAAATATTCAGCTGCATCAACAATTTTATCAGAAAGCATGAAATTAGTTGGGGAAAATGTATTGATGTATGTACTGATGGTGCTCGGGCAATGATAGGGAAGATGAAGGGAGCTGTAATGCAAATCATAAATGTGGCACCAGAAAGCACTAAGAGCCATTGTGTTCTACACAGACAAGCACTTGCAGTTTAAAAAAAAAAAAAAAAAAAAAAAACACAAACCAGCATATCTGAAAATTGTGCTCGATGAAGTAGTACAAATTATCAATTTTGTCAAATTTCGACCACTTCAATCGAGGTTATTTAAAATTCTGTGTGAGGAAATGGGTAGTCAGCACAAAAACACTTTTTACATACGGAAGTGAGGTGGCTATTCAGAGGAAGAGTGCTTCTGAGTGAACTACTGGTATTCTTCACTTCAGATAATTCAGGACGAAAATTAAATGACTGTCTGACAAAGCCTTCATGGCTAATGAGAATTGCGTATCTTGCAGATATTTTTTGCAAATTAAATGAAATTAATCTGTTGCTGCAAGGAAAGAATGTGACCATTTTTACTACAATGGATAAAATTCCATAGTTAAAAAAACCTGGAATTCTGGGCATCTTCTGTAGAATAGAATAACTTTGACTGCTTCCCTACAGTACATGAATTTCTGACTAAAATAAATTCTATGAAGAAGTTTCCAGCATCATTTTACAGCACTTACATGATAGCAGGCCTCTTTATTAGAATATGTTCCTACAACTACTGAGGATAATGCTTGGGTTCGAAATCCGTTTGTAATTACAGCCAAACTAGTCGGCTTTACTGGGAATGATTATGAAAGCCTAATTGACTTAATTTCGGACTCTGATTTTAAACAAAAAAGTTTAATGATCTTCCGCTGAATAATTTTTGGAGCAGCCTAATAGAAGAGTACCCTAATGTGGCTAAATGTGCAGTTCGAGTGCTCCTTCCATTTGCTACAACTTATTTGTGTGAGACAGGATTTTCGTATTATACTGCAACCAAAACCAAATATAGGAATAGACTTGATGCTGCGCCTGACATGAGGATTCAACTTTCCAGCATTATTCCTAATATTAAGCAAATTTGAGATATAAAAACGCAGAAACACCAATCCCATTAAATCCAAATTTGTATTTCTGTTTATAAAAATAGATTTTCCTAGTAAAAATCATGTGTATGTGTATAAAAATAATTTTTTTTAAAGAACACTGTTTTTAAATTTTGACGCCTGCACTTGATTTTTGTGCTACTGTATACGCGCTTTCCAGTTAGAAATTGTTAGTTCAAGTTGTTTTAAATTTGTATTTTTGCTTTGTTTTATAAAATAAAATATATTTGAGCATAAAGAACACAATTTATTTGGAAACCAAATGACTACAAAATAATATTATAAGTGTTCCATAATACACTAAACAGTGTTCCGTAGCCAAAAAAGTTTGGGAAACGCTGGGTTAGGGTGTTGAAGGGGGACGTAAGAGATGGAGAAGCAAGTTCTAGCTCTGCCACAAGTGTCCTATGTGCTTATGGATAAGTTATGAACTCTATCTGCCTCAGTTTACATCACTAAAATTTGGGGATGTTAGGTGAATAAATTCATTGAAGAGCACTGGGATGACTGGGGGCATAAATATATAGAACAGGGTAAGAAAGGGGGACATCTCATAAGTGGTATGGAAAACAGACTCCACACTCAATTACAGACCTCAAAGTCACAATTCTCCAACACCACCACACACCCTTCAAAAACAGACTCCAACGAGAAACTGCAGAACTGGAATCAATTTGCAAACTGGACACCATTAAATTAGGTTTGAATAAAGACTGGGAGTGGATGGGTCATTACACAAAGTAAAAACTATTTCCCCATGCTAATATTTCCCCTACTGGTACTCACACCTTCTTGTCAACGGTTTGAAATGGGCTATCCTGATTATCAATACAAAAGTTTTTTTCCCTCCTGCTGATAATAGCCCACCTTAATTGATTAGTCTCGTTATAGTTGGTATGGCAACACCCATTTTTTCCATGGTGTGTGTGTGTCTTCCACTGCATGCATCCGATGAAGTGGGCTCTAGCCACGAAAGCTTATGCCCAAATAAATGTGTTAGTCACTAAGGTGCCACATGTACTCCTCATTCTTTAGACGCCACACTGAGTACACTATTCCAACACAAGAGATACTCCAGGATATCATAAGTGAACAAAAGGCTAAGTGTTTAAATTATTAAATGATAAAACCTCCCAGAATACTAACAAAGGCTCTGTAGTAGATTTTGTAAAAATAATTAAGTCTTTGTAATATGATCTCATTGCAGTTGCCAGCTATTAAATCTCTGCTGAAAAGTGGGACAAGTTTATTTGATTAGTTTTCATGAAAAATTACTGGGTGTATGGATTAATAAAGTGAGAATTTCTTAGGGGTAAATTGTAATAGAATTCATACAGCATAAAGGAGAACATGTAGTTGCCCTGTCCCCACAAGCAGACCAGGGCTCCACCTGCAACTCAGAGCCCTTTACACTACAGCTACACCTGTAATTCTCAGCTTGGGTGGAGATACACATGCTAGCTTTGATCGAAGTAGCTTGCTGAAAATAGCAGTGTAAACACAGTGGCAGGGCTGGTTGCCTTGACTCCAATCTCACCCAGGACCCTAGGTAAATATTGCACGGCTAGTCCAGCTACTGCCCAGGCCACAGTGGCTACGTTTCTGTTTTTAGTATGTTAGCTCAATCAAAGCTAGCACGGGTATGTCCACCCAAGCTGGATTACCTCCAGCTGCAGCATAACAAGGGCCCTACCAAATTCATAGTCATGAAGGAAAAAAAAAAAAAAAAAAA
>NC_048300.1:86469118-86470072 GCF_013100865.1 Trachemys scripta elegans | reverse complement strand
ACGAAAGCTTATGCTCCAATACATCTGTTAGGCTTAAAGGTGCCACAGGACTCTGTTGCTTTTTACAGATCCAGACTAACACGGCTACCTCTCTGATAATGACAATTACTTTTAAAATCCTATGACCATGATATTGACCAAAATGGGCCATGAATTTGGTAGGGCCCTAAGCATAACCTTTCCCTTTCTATCCCTACTGCTCACTTGCTCCATGGGGGAAGTAAGCCAGGACAGTCCTGGCTCATCTCACTTCCTGTGCATGCCTGCCTACCCACCTCCACAAGAGGAGAAGGAAGTTGTATTCTCCCCATCACACCATTTCCCTTCACACAGGTAGCAAGTATAGGGATGTAAGAGGGCTCCTTACACCTCTAACAGGACACTGGGCCTTGGGGTACATATGTACACCTCAGCATGCTTTGAGCTGTAGTCACAGGGCACATAATTAGATGCGAGCATGCATGTGACTGACAGTATGCCATCTGGCTATAATAGCCAGGAAAGGGTGACCTCAGGGGAAGGATGTGTCTTCTTCCTGCCAAGTTTATGAGAAGTAGGAAAGTTTGTTACACAACTGTGCATGTTACTTCCTGCCTTTTCCATCTCAGTTAGTAATAAAGTACACCTGGAAGAAGGAGACATGAAACTGAACTAGGGTGACCAGATCACTGACAAGAAATATCGGGACGTGGGGGGAGGGAGGGGAGAGAAATATCGGGACACGCAGGGGGGCGGAGCAAAGTAAAAAGCTGTTTTGCCGCGCCATGGCTGCTGCCCCTCCTCCCCCCCCCCCCCGGGGCACATGTGGCATGTCCCGCCGCCCCACGGGGAAGGAGCCGCTGGAGCGAGAGGTGCGGGGCTCCAGACCCCGGCAGCGGCGGGGGAGAGCGGCTCAGGGCCATGCGAGCGGGCACATAAAGTTTATCAGCTGGGGGGGGGGGGCAGGGGGGGGCT